>NC_142834.1:13224952-13392095 GCF_057945365.1 Rhopilema esculentum | reverse complement strand
AGGCGAACAAGCTGTTATTGTCAGCAAAGTGGAATATTTCTGACTCTTCAATGAAGTAAATCAAGTCATTTATGTAAGTATTGAATAACAGAGGGCCAAGTACTGAACCGTGTGGTACACCAGATGTGATATCGAGCCACGAACTATAACTAAAGTCGATTCTGACTCGCTGTTTACGGGAAGTAAGGTAGCTGTGGAGCATTCTTAGGCTACCCAAGCTAAAACCATAGGCCTCTAGTTTTGCTATAAAGAGATCATGGGGCAGACAATCCAAAGTTTTGGAAAAGCCTATAAGCACCTTTCCGACTATACCACGTTTGTCTAGATAATTGCGACATCGTTCAATCAACCTTGTGGTTTTTCTATTAACCTATTTCTGTGGTTTTTTTTATATCAGCAGATGATGACTTTCATTGCAAATTTCGCTGAAAGTCTCCTGATTTTAGCTGTTCTAAGATTGGAAGGACTGGCATGATAAAAACAACATAGAGTACATAGGGTTGAACAGAACATGCTTGCAGCTTGGTTAAAGAAAAAATCAATGTTGAAAATATGCAAGAATTATTTTGAAAAAGAGATAGAGAATGTATAGTTTCTTAATGACGGGAAACTGAATTTTCAGATAAAACTGGACAAGGAGCTCGAAAATTGTATCACTCAGGGGCAGATCCAGAGCAAATTTGAAGGAGGGGCAGTTGGTAGTGGGGGCGCTGAAAAATTTCAAAAACTGGTTACGAGAGTACGCTGTTCTCGACGGCTTCCTCGCAAGGGGGAGATGCTGTCGCTTGTCCTTGGCCCACCCATGCCCCTCTTTTTATTGATTACGTCATGAGCAGGAATCGCGTAATTGCGTAATTCCTTCTGCCTTCCAAAAATAACAAATTCGGAAAAGAGGCGAAATTAAAAGAGTGGCCTGTTTATACTTCATTTCACGTCTAAATGTAAGAATGTGTCGACGAAGAAACTAAGGCTGGTTGAACCAACTCAGGCATCGAAATGAATAGCACAGTAATAAACGACGATTGGGTAGCCATCAAAGAGTTTTCTCTTCTGTCGGGGAAACAATTAGATTTTGTTGACGGAAGCGGCAAGACGGCAAGAAGTGGAATCGAAGAAATTCAAGAGCAGCAACGCAGTGGTACAGAAAACCGAAATAAGGCCTCACCTGACGACTGCGAATGGGAATTCGACGTGAACTGGCTTGATGATCTCAATGTCATTCAATTAAGTGGCTCGCACAAGCCAAGAGATGCCAGCAATAGTGAGGAAATTGAACCAAAGTCAAGTGATGATGTTTTTACAACGTCAGGTCCATCGACCTGCATTGCTGAGTTTACCGTGGACAGGTTCATTAGCATACACGAGCAAATCTGCTTAATGTGCAGTTCATTGAACGACTCGCTGCCAAATCTGCCATTGGTTCCTAGAGGCTAGTATAATTTGTTTTCTAATTGATTTACTAAATGCTTCTATTTAGTAATTACTAAATACTAATTACTAAATATGTAAAGCACAGCAATGCTCAAGGTGAGTTGAGTTCCCGGAAAAGCAGAATTAAAAGAGAATGGGTTAGATTATGCTTTGCTGTTAGATTATGTCACCGTGTCCAAATTTACCTATCTAATGATCCTGACTGGAATTGCAGGACTGAGCACAGGTACCAAACTTAAAAGTATTTTTTTGTGCGTTGGGAATTATTTCATGTTTCTTATGCTTGTGCAGGAATAAATAATGTTGCAGAATAGCAGGCTAAAAGCTGCAGGATTTTATATTTAACTTATGTTTGTAAGAAGTTTAAGGGTGTACGTGGGACTCTTACAAAAATCTATGCTGCAACTGTACAGATTAATCGACAAGATTTTATGAACAAATTAATTCCAACAGATTTCACTCTGCAATTTTGAGTCCAAAAAAGCAACTTTTTTCTCTCAGGTACACTACTTAGGTCTCTTGGGTATGCTAATTAGGTGTCATTGGTCTGACTGTTAAAGGATTTATTGGACGCATCTGTAAATAGTAATGACTATATATGCATTAGTTCTTTCCGGGAACTGCCATACTTCAAGCTGGCATCTGTAAATTACAGGCTAGAGGTAGAGGCCCTGAAAATGTTTATCTAAAACTAACCAAAAGCTAGCAAGTTACTGGGTTAATGAGATTAAAGACAACAGACAGATGCTAATGATACAATTTGACATATACCAAAATGCCATTTGCAGGATGAAAAACTGATACCACAGATACCTAAATCACATATGCAAAAAGGAATTGTGAAACACAGTCTTATATTGCACAATTCATCAATCAGTACTACTTTGTGGAACGCTTTTTTTGTTTGTTAAAAACATTGTCATCTTCAAGATTTCTTCACAATTTGGATAACTGTAATTTATTTTTATTTTAGGTATATGGAGTTTTGTCTCTTCGGTCCATGTTCCTGAAAATTTCAAAGCAGATATGCTGATATATCTTCAAAATGCTAGAAAGGAGCTTGGTGATAAAATATTTCTGGAAAACTTCTTTGAGCAGGAGACAGTGACAGAGGAAGAGTACTTGGAGAATCTCGGAGATTTGAATAGAAAATCATTTGCAGATAATGTTAAAGATGCAAAACTATTCTTAGGTAAGGTTAAACAATTCATGGCTGTTATATCCTTCAGTTTTGAATAATGTAAAAGAAATATACTGTTTCCAGGATTACTTCAAGATGCTATCTAGCAACTTAGTTGCATGCTTTTTGGAAACTGCTAATGCTTTTTTATTTCACCCTTTTTATCCTCACCCTTTCTCTTATTTTCAATCCTTATCATTTGCTATGACCTTTGTTTGCCCAAAATCATTAAACATATCCTCTTCCTTGCAGATGAAGTTCTTTCATTGAGAGATGGCTCAATCAATATCCATGACATGGTTAGTCTATACTCAATAGAAGATGAAGCTATGGAAAAGCTAGAAGTGGCCAAAGCTGTACTTTACAATTTTGACCGACAACCATTTCTTGATCTAAGGTAGATATACTTTTATCACTAAAGAAAGCAGTAGGTAAGGTGTTTCCAAAATAGATAATCAGCTAGAATCCGTTTATTGGTCGGCAAAGTGAGCAAGTAATCCTGTGATCCGTTTTGCATTTAGAAGTGGAGATCACAGTAGAACAGCTGGTTATTTTTGAAAGCAGAGAACATAATTTTATAGGAGCATCCAACATAAAACTGAAGCTCATCAAGACTAACAAAAGAAGTTCTTAACACATGAAAAGCATGTAACAATAGTATAGAAAAGGTTCTTTTGTTATAGCTTATTATTGAACACAATGCAACGTTTCCTGTCATGGGGGATAAGTCTTTAGCATCCCAAAATATTTGGATGAAACATTCTAAAGTCAATAAGCGGTATCACAGTGGGGTATGGCCTTTATTCTATTTAAGCATAATTTAAGCATATAGCTTTAAGCTAAAACTCATTCTTGGAAATCTTTGGTAGGGCCATGCCCCACTAGTCCCAATAGGCAGACGGCCACTGCATTCAAAAATCTATTAAAAAGGTAGCAAGAGACAGTTGGAAATAGGGCTACATCCCCAAAGTTTCAACAGCCAGGGCACAAATGATATTCTAAACAGCTTTTTTAATTTTATTTTCAAAGAGAAGTTGCTCATCAACAGTTGAAGCTTACAAATGAAGAACTCCTTAATAAGAACATGGCAGATGATTTAAGATTGAAACTTATTGATGATTCAGAAGAGATGAGAAAACAGTTGACAATGAATGAAGAGAATTTGCTTGATCTTCAACTGCAGTTTTTTGAGTCGTCATTAAACTATTTAATGGAGTGTAGAGACCGGATGATTGATGATGAAATGAGATTTGGGAAGGAGGATTTCCAAAACACTTCAGGTTTGACACTCATCTTCTTTTCCAAGCACCCATAAAAGGATAAATTGCTGTAATAATACAGTCTGAGTGCTTGTTTAGTTGAGATATAAAGTAAAAAATATTTAGGTGTTATTCTTATTTCGAATTATATTGAAACATGACAGGTTGTACTGCTGGATACAGAGGCGGCGCCAGCTCGTGAAAAATGTGGAGGACGGGAAATCTAGAGAAATAGACAATAGGATTTTTTGCGACCACGCCCTTTTAAAAAATAGAATACTCATTTCAACGTAAGACAACATAAGGGACCACAAGTCAACCTCGCTACGACAACGCTTCTTAAAGTAAATTTTTAATCGAGGTTGATTGAAAGCTGATAGAAAGATCATCGAAAGCTTTTGAAAAAAAGGTGGAGAAAAGATTTCCAAGTATGAGCGAAATGTTTTTTTATTGTCTGTCGACTTACTTCACCCCACCCCCTCCCACCTTTACCACAACCCTTTATTCCACCTAAGCTTTGATATGCTAGCATAGAAGAAAGGGCATGTTCTGACTACAAAGATTCCATTTTCAAAAATTGGACTTGGCAGTTCAAGTTCAGCAGAAGTTTTAGACTGCAAGGACACAACTTAACGACACTACAAGGACACTAACACAACTTAACGAAAATTCAACTTATCCTAGGTGACTTTTCTTTGACTCGAATAAGGTAGAAAAATCCATTTTGTTTTCCGCTGTGCGAATTAACAAATTAACTTTGTGTTAATAATTGAAGTTTTATATTGATTGCCAGGGGTTTCCCGTGCCATATTTTTGGGCCAAAGATGACCGAGAGGCTATGTCTCCCCCTTTTTTGAAAAACAAAACTTTTTATGATTGGTTCAAAATATTTTTTTGTGAGTCTGTAATTGGTAGATGCTATAAAATACAGAATAAAGATGGTTATACTCGGTTAAATAAATGTAAAATTGTATTTAACTCTTTAAAACTCTATTTTTATTGTAAAATTGACTGTTAATGTGCCTGATGTAAGAGTGATGCAATCCTTCGAGATATTTCATTTAATGTGGTACTTTTTATTTCCTCAGCTAAAGAAAGGTTGCAAAAAATATCCAAAGAAGTGGCCAGTCTATCAGCTCAACTTCTTCGCTCACAGAGAATAAAACTGTTAAGAGATAGGGCCAAACTTCGATATGAGCTCATAAATTTGGAGGATAACGAGAATCTGGAATCAGAATTAGGGAAGTTAGAGAAAACTTTCTTCAAAAAACAGACGGAAATCTACCAAGTTGATTTGAAGATTGTGGAAGAAGAAGAAAAGCTACTTCGTTTGTTTTTAAAAGAATTTTTTTCAGAAGAAGATGCTGAAGAAATGGATGTTTTCTTTGAAACATTTGAAGAACAACCTGAAAATGTTGATGAAGAAGAGTTTGTTACAAAATTGGAAATTGGAAATAATAAAGAAAAAAGTGAAGAGCAAAAGAAAAAAGAAGATCTGACCAAAAAGTTGAGCAAACTATTTCGCAAAAGAGCCTGGCTACGAAACAAAAAGGTTTTTACTTTTATATAATTCTAAGTTACACATCCTAGAATCCTATTTCCAATACCTAGCAAACGATTACAATGGCGTTAAAGTTTATTATTCCATTGCTTTTCTTCTTCCATCCGAAGGTAGGTTTTAGAAAATTATCGAGCTGTGTCTATCGAGCAGTATCTTGGTCCTTTCTCTCATTGTGACCACACCTCGTTATTCATACGCCTGGAAATACAGAGAGCTGGTGACTCTCTTCACTCTAAGTGAAAGTTCGGTCATGCCAGAGAATCGAACCACAGACCCTTGGATCCCTAGTCACCAACCCTAGCCACTGAAACATCCTCGCACTTATTATTCCATGGTTCCCATTGAAGATCCAATTGGCAGTTCACATTTGAAATAATAAATGAAGTAATCGACATTCTATATTGCCAATTTATTAGCTGTGTTAATGTAATTGAAGCCTTTCGAAGTGAATATTGCAGTTTCGAACAATTTTTCGTAAAGTACTGCTAGAATTGTTTCTGCTATTGTTGATTCAAGTCACATTGAAAAGTAACATAGATTTTAAAAATTATCATCTGCTGGGACATGTTTGTTTTTTATCTTCAGCTGTAAGGCCAGATCTGGTAGAGCCTAATCTCTTTGTTCTTAAAGTTACTAATTTGTTGCAATGGAGTGCATTTTCAGACATCGTTGTCTGTACTCTTCTCGGAATCTACCTCTTATTTGTGATTTTAACATTCGTTATGTTGATGGCAGTGGAAATGATATCGCAAACGTAGCAAATTGCATTTGTTTTCAATATTTTTGTGAGGTTTTGAATGCGTTTTCCAGTTTTGAATAAGACACGGATTTGTTTGGAAGAACAGGACATTAAAGATTCATACTGCGTTCACCTGCGGATAAATTTCAGCTAGTTTTCTTTAAATAGTATTACGGAGGCTGTAGTAGTATATATCAAGAATTTGGAATTATCGTTTATTCCAACTAAGATATTGAACTAAGATAAAAAACTCTATGTTTATTATAGCGGAAGTGCGAAGGCGACATGAACAGAAAGCTCAGCGCGAAGCAACAAGCTGAAGAAAATTTCAAATGGCATCATTCGATCCAAATAGTAAGGAATTTGTCAATTCGAACTATTTTATTAAATAATCTCCACCTTCTGCCAAAGATGATAATTATCATCAATATAGAAAGCTTATAGAAGACCAACAGAGAATTGAGATCGGATGGTTGGAGATAGCTGGAAATACCTAAGAAAGAGAGCAGTACTTTTAAAGACAATGCCTCTAGACTATTTAAGTGCCTGTCATTGACAATAAGAAAAACTTATCAAAGCCTCCATGTAGACGAGAGTCAAGAGTCCATGTATACGTTTTACCAATATGACATATATTTCTAATTCAGTATTGGCTGCCCTACTTGTTGTGGGTTGAAAGTGATTGGTGAACTAGGTCAGCCAACTCAACATCTTCAGCTGATTTATAAACATATTTAATCAGGTTTACCTAAGTACAGTGGTCATTGGCAATATTCAAAATGCTGTTACCTTGTTTAGTTTATCTTCACATTAAGTTCTAGATGATCCAGCAGGCAAAATGGAATGGCCCAATAACTGGCAATTGTGGAAACTGAGCACCAAATTGTTAGCACTATTTGTGCCAGTTTTGTCCCAGATTTGAAATTACAAAATATTTTCATTGAAAACTATTCAAATTGAGCACCGTATTCAACATCGTCTTTCCTTTTGAAAAACCTTGGTAAAAATCCAAATTAATAATAATTAACTGCCTTCTCGAAGCTTTTATAGTGTTAAGAATAAGATAGTGCAATAACTATTAGTGTTAAGAATAATTATGGTCAAAGTAGTATCCATTCTCACTTGATTCCAAGGCATGTCGTGTGATCCAAGGCAGTGTCACAAATGCATCTTTCGGCAAGGCACTTTTTCAAACCAGCTAGAACCATTCTCTCCAACTATAACCAAGATTAAGGTCATGACAGGCTATTCTCCATTCTCACGTGATTTTCCATTCTGTTTCAGAAGAGAGATAAACATAAAGAGGAGTTAGAGAAGAAGAAGGATTTCATCCAAGAAATGAGAAAGAAGACGATCGAACGCTTAAAAGGTTATAAACAGGTAACTTGTTAAGAAATTTAGAGCATATTTCTGATTATAAAGTAGAGTTTTGTTTGTTAGAATTTTATATTTTTTTTGTTCTTTGCGTGGATAACAGAGTTTCCATGCTTAAAATTTTTTTGCAAAGTTTGTTTCCTAGATATAAATGCGGGTGGATAGAACAGTTAAAGATAATCGTTTGAATTAGATATTATTGAATATTTGGTTTTATCAAATCGCCAATAAAAGCAACTTGTTCCCTGTACATGAATCAGATTAGCAGCAAATTTTCATGATATTGTTATCTTACAGAGGTATCCTGAACCTATCGTGAAGCGACCGCCGCGGTATCTTCCGCCTGTGCGGCGGACAAGAAGTGGAAGGGCTTCGCCAGCTCAAGCCTCAACTGAAAAACAAAAAGTAGTCGCTTCAAAAGTTCTCGCCAAATACGAAGCAGCAAAACTAGCCAATAAAAAGGATACCGTGAAGAAAGAAGGCAAGGAGAAAGTTAATTCCGGCGACCAAGCAGATGAAACTGACTCGTCATCGGCAGTACAATTTATACCGCCACCCCCACCTCCACCAGTCCCGCCACCACCCATTTTGGCCCCGCCACCACCGCCGCCACCACCGCCGCTACCAACACCGCCACCAACACCGCCACCAACACCATCGCTCAGTAAGGCACAGGTCACTTCAGTTGAAAAGAAAGTGACAAAAAAGATCACAAAATCGGAAGTAAAGAATTCAGACGGGCGACAATCCAGCAAAAAAAGTGAAAACTTAGATCTAAGCCAGATCATTCTTGCAAGGCAAAATCTTCGTAAAAATGTTGAAAATGTTTCGGAAGATACGAAAAGTAAAAATATAAATGAGGATATAATGTCAATGATACGAACCGGTGTGAAGCTGAAGAAGGTTGACAAAAAAGAACTGGCTAAGGAAAACGGTTTATCCGACATTGCAGCAAGCATGCTTAGGAATACACTTGCGAAGATGAATAAGCACATGGCAGATTCCTCTGATGAGGAGGACGCAGGCAGTGCAAATGATGATGACTTTTAGTTCTGCATTTTATTACTTCGTGTAATGTTTCTCACCAGCCAGTGATCCTTGCCAACCCTTGCCAACCCTTGCCAACCCTTGCCAAAGCCTCTTGAAAAAACGCAATATACTTCGTGTAATGTTTCTCACCAGCCAGTGATCCTTGCCAACCCTTGCCAACCCTTGCCAACCCTTGCCAACCCTTGCCAACCCTTGCCAACCCTTGCCAACCCTTGCCAAAGCCTCTTGAAAAAACGCAATATACTTCGTGTAATGTTTCTCACCAGCCAGTGATCCTTGCCAACCCTTGCCAACCCTTGCCAACCCTTGCCAACCCTTGCCAACCCTTGCCAACCCTTGCCAAAGCCTCTTGAAAAAACGCAATATACTTCGTGTAATGTTTCTCACCAGCCAGTGATCCTTGCCAACCCTTGTAAATCCTTGCCAACCCTTGCCAACCCTTGCCAACCCTTGCCAACCCTTGCCAACCCTTGCCAACCCTTGCCAATGCCTCTTGAAAAAACGCAATATACTTCGTGTAATGTTTCTCACCAGCCAGTGATCCTTGCCAACCCTTGTAAATTCTTGCCAACCCTTGCAAATCCTTGCCAACCCTTGCCAACCCTTGCCAATCCTTGCCAACCCTTGCCAATGCCTCTTGAAAAAACGCAATATACTTCGTGTAATGTTTCTCACCAGCCAGTGATCCTTGCCAACCCTTGTAAATCCTTGCCAACCCTTGCCAACCCTTGCCAATCCTTGCCAACCCTTGCCAATGCCTCTTGAAAAAACGCAATATACTTCGTGTAATGTTTCTCACCAGCCAGTGATCCTTGCCATCCCTTGCCAACCCTTGCCAACCCTTGCCAACCCTTGCCAACCCTTGCCAAAGCCTCTTGAAAAAACGCAATATACTTCGTGTAATGTTTCTCACCAGCCAGTGATCCTTGCTAACCCTTGCCAACCCTTGCCAATCCTTGCCAACCCTTGCCAATCCTTGCCAACCCTTGCCAACCCTTGCCAATGCCTCTTGAAAAAACGCAATATACTTCGTGTAATGTTTCTCACCAGCCAGTGATCCTTGCCAACCCTTGTAAATCCTTGCCAACCCTTGCCAACCCTTGCCAATCCTTGCCAACCCTTGCCAATGCCTCTTGAAAAAACGCAATATACTTCGTGTAATGTTTCTCACCAGCCAGTGATCCTTGCCAACCCTTGCCAATCCTTGCCAACCCTTGCCAACCCTTGCCAACCCTTGCCAAAGCCTCTTGAAAAAACGCAATATACTTCGTGTAATGTTTCTCACCAGCCAGTGATCCTTGCCAACCCTTGTAAATCCTTGCCAACCCTTGCCAACCCTTGCCAACCCTTGCCAACCCTTGCCAATGCCTCTTGAAAAAACGCAATATACTTCGTGTAATGTTTCTCACCAGCCAGTGATCCTTGCCAACCCTTGTAAATCCTTGCCAACCCTTGCCAACCCTTGCCAATCCTTGCCAACCCTTGCCAATGCCTCTTGAAAAAAGCAATATACTTCGTGTAATGTTTCTCACCAGCCAGTGATCCTTGCCAACCCTTGCCAACCCTTGCCAACCCTTGCCAACCCTTGCCAAAGCCTCTTGAAAAAACGCAATATACTTCGTGTAATGTTTCTCACCAGCCAGTGATCCTTGCTAACCCTTGCCAACCCTTGCCAATCCTTGCCAATCCTTGCCAACCCTTGCCAATGCCTCTTGAAAAAACGCAATATACTTCTTGTAATGTTTCTCACCAGCCAGTGATCCTTGCCAACCCTTGCCAATCCTTGCCAACCCTTGCCAACCCTTGCCAACCCTTGCCAAAGCCTCTTGAAAAAACGCAATATACTTCGTGTAATGTTTCTCACCAGCCAGTGATCCTTGCCAACCCTTGTAAATCCTTGCCAACCCTTGCCAACCCTTCCCAACCCTTGCCAACCCTTGCCAACCCTTCCCAACCCTTGCCAATGCTTCTTGAAAAAACGCAATATACTTCGTGTAATGTTTCTCACCAGCCAGTGATCCTTGCCAGCCCTTGTAAATCCTTGCCAACCCTTGCAAATCCTTGCCAACCCTTGCCAACCCTTGCCAATCCTTGCCAACCCTTGCCAATGCCTCTTGAAAAAACGCAATATACTTCGTGTAATGTTTCTCACCAGCCAGTGATCCTTGCTAACCCTTGCCAACCCTTGCCAATCCTTGCCAACCCTTGCCAACCCTTGCCAATGCCTCTTGAAAAAACGCAATATACTTCGTGTAATGTTTCTCACCAGCCAGTGATCCTTGCCAACCCTTGTAAATCCTTGCCAACCCTTGCCAACCCTTGCCAATCCTTGCCAACCCTTGCCAATGCCTCTTGAAAAAACGCAATATACTTCGTGTAATGTTTCTCACCAGCCAGTGATCCTTGCCAACCCTTGCCAATCCTTGCCAACCCTTGCCAATCCTTGCCAACCCTTGCCAATCCTTGCCAACCCTTGCCAACCCTTGCCAACCCTTGCCAACCCTTGCCAAAGCCTCTTGAAAAAACGCAATATACTTCGTGTAATGTTTCTCACCAGCCAGTGATCCTTGCTAACCCTTGCCAACCCTTGCCAATCCTTGCCAACCCTTGCCAATCCTTGCCAACCCTTGCCAACTCTTGCCAAAGCCTCGTGAAAAAACGCAATATAACACTGCATACCCCCCTTGCCCCAAAACAATTTTGCTTTGAAATTTTTTTATGCGTCTTTGAATGAGGCACAACTTGGCACATCTTCACAAAGCAGCATAAAACATAAAAATAGCCAACATGGTTTTTTGGGAAGTACGGCTGCGTGCAATGCTTAGGGAAGTTTTTCAAGCGTTTTGGCAAGGATTTTAGTTGTATTATGTACGAATTTTGCAAATAGCATATATTTTCATATGATTGATTTGTCTTGTGAAGATTTTTTCAAGCGTGTGTCTGTTTGTGTTGTTCCTCTTTTCATTTGTTTTTTAAGTCATTCTTTAATTTTTATGTTGACAAAGTGAAGTACCCTCAGTATCACCTATTCCGATTTTCATTTATATAGTAACGAATATGCTGTTGCTGAAAAATATCATTTTTGTTTGAGTTTAGTTGATCTTTAGTGTGTTGATCGTGAAAACATTTCAAACCAACATCATCATGCAAGGATACAAATTAAAAATATCATAGCGATATATTTTCCTGTATACACTGCAACTCTCGATTGAATTATAGGGGGGAGGGGGTGCTCAGATTCTGTAAGCATTTACTTTATGGAACATTTATCTGGTCTATTTATGGAACTCTTTCGATCACAACTGGGTATATATTCTTCAAAGCGAAAAGTTGTGCTCTATGTCCTGACGTTTCAAACTTTGAAGAGTGTCAAACGAAAGCTTTAGTATGTTTAAAAAATGATTGCTTTTTTAAAGCCATTGTTAACGGTGTAAACGTGCATGGGTTGTTGCAGAACTTTGAAAAAACACGGAAGGGGAAAAACTGGACGAATGAATGTGATAGGCCTAGCATTGACAAATTTTAAAAATGGTAAAATTTCATGCAAAGGACAGGGTCGAGTGGACATGTCTTCCCAGAAGTCAATTTTCTAATTTCTCGAAATCTGTTGAAAAACCTTTGGGGGGGGGGGAGGTGGACTGACTGATCAGATCGATTTCAATTTTCGCACTGGCAAAAATACCACCGTTACGAAGAAAGCTGCTTGAGAAAGTTGCTTGCCAAAACATTTTGAAATAAAATAAAAAATACTAAAAAGGCTTTTCCAAGAATCTGAAGAACGTGGCCAAGAAAATTTGTTTTCGTTTTTTCGAGCTGGCGACGCCACTGCTTGGAAAAGAAGTGCTGGTCCCATCCTGCCATTTTGTAAATATGTTTAGTACCTTTCCTACGTCACACCATTTATGTGTTTAATAGATAATTACCGTACCCCCTCTGGCTAGGAGTAGGTTTTCTGCTGCTTCAAGCTTATAACGACAAGCATTTATGTCGCCGAGATTAATCAAATAGGTCTTCCAAAATCACCATCATTTTATGGTTTCAATGGAGAGACAGAGGTATTTATGTTCAAGAACTGATTGCACGAGATTGGTAATTTTCAGTAATTTTTCAAGCTTGAGGAATAGAGTAGTGGCTTATCATTATGTCTTGTAAAGAAGACAAAATTTCATGTTATGGTTGATTTGCAGGTTTTCCGAATTTTCAATTATGTGGGGGGCCAAGGTGTGTCAGTAAGATAAAAAGTTGTCTTAAGGAAAATGCGTTTAAAATCTATGCCTGCGAAGAAAAAGGGTCAAAACAAGTTAAAGAACCGGAGATAATGGTTTTCAACACATTGTTTCCCTGGGCGTAGGGTCAGGGGCGTCACTTGAGGGGGGCGTCACTTGTGTTCTTAGAACATTCAGAGAAAGTTCATTACCTTGCACCCATTGCTTCAAATCGCTCAGTTCACTGTTTATAGTTTGATTTATAAATAGCTTTGAAAAAAGCAAACATTTAGTAAACTAAAGCTTTTCGTCTGACACTCTTCAGAGTTTAAAACGTCAGAACATAGATCGAAAACTCTACGCTAAGAAATATATATACCCAGTTGTGGATCGAAATAGGCCAATCAGAAACACGAGCACATGACTGTAAAGGTTGACCAATCAGTGCCGCTTGCCTATTAGAATGTTACCAATGGAGTCCTAAGGTGAAAACGAACTCCTTTTGTCTACACAGTAGCGGTTTTTTCGTGCTTATGTAGATAGATTCTAAAACTGCTAGGTGGAACGACGATCGGGCTTTACCAATAATCCGAAACATGTCGCCATTATAGGTTTTTGCACAAACTGGTTTGAAACAAAGTTTGATTTATACCTGCTAAGCTCAAAGAAGAGTAAAAAATACTGGTGTCGTCGGCGTACATTGTCACTCTACCTTTTTTCAGAGAAAACGGAAGGTCATTGACATAAATCATAAATAATAGAGGGCCAAGACATGAACCCTGGGGGACTCCACAGTGAATATCTTCGGTTTTAGAACATACCCCATTTACTTGCAGAATTGCTTGCTAATGGTTAGATATGACGTAAACCAAGTAAGTTCTGCGTTTTCAACACCATACGTTCCCAACTTCGCAAGTAAAATGTCATGGTCTACGGTGTCAAATGCTTTTTTGAGATCAATCAAAATATTGGCAGTGTATCTGCCATTTTCCATGGTTTCATCTCGACGCATAAGGGCTCAAGAAATGGTTTAGGAACGTCCTCTCGTACAGTAGATTTGTCTAACAGAGTGTCCTTGAGATAAACTGCAACACCACCCCTCTTAAGATCACGATCACACCTTTTGATAGTATATCTTCGATATTCACTAAACATAAACAATCATCTATAGAATTATCAAGCTTGGTCTCATTTCTTGCAAGAACGTGAATCCCCAATTCGTTTACAAGCATTCGTATTTCATCTTTGTGCGGGAGAAGGCTATTCACATTTCAAGATGCAATCGTCATTTCCTATGCCCAAGTGTAGCAGCCATTTTGATGGCTGTATCAGAATGTGGCTTGAAAGCTTGTAACTTTAAACCGAGTGTGACACTGTAAACAGGGCTATTTGGGTCAAATTTTTATTGAATAGTTTTGCATATTTGGGTCTAAATTTGATCTGGCTGTAACGATAAGGGTTCTTGTTTTGACGGTGAAGAACCAGGTCATTGGCTGAGCGATGGGCTAGGCCAAAGGGCCTAAGCCCCGAACGAGTAACGCACAATAGATACTACTTTTTTGATGTTATCTCTAATGCCTCCAGAAGACTAACTTATATCGTGATCAACACATACTAATAACATAAATGGAAGCTAATTAACAGGACAATACGAGCGTCACACTACATGTTGAAAGACAAACACATTGCCATAAAAAGGCGTTGTTCAATAACACAACAGGACTTAACAGAACATGTGACTTTAACACGCAACGGAAACATTACAAAATTGGTTATATACGAAAGCCAAACCGTTACATGGCTGAACCAGTAGTGTGATTTTAAACGGAGTCGACTGTATACTGGTTTTAATATCTATTTTATTTTTTGTAGATAATATAGGGTGTATTGTATAAATTCCTGTAGGTTTTCAAGCTTGTGCTGCCAGACAAAAATTATGTCATCGATAAATCTTTTCCAAAATATGTACGATACGACGCCTCATCGGGACACTGCGGTGCCTTAAGGGATGTTTATAAAATTTACCATTACACTCTTTTTTATAAGAACCAGTAAATTGAAGTTCAGCCTGGCTGTTCTTAATTTTTTCGAAAACCTGAGAATGCATTGTTTGTAATTATAAGCTCTGTAATTGCTAGCAATCGCGCTCTAGGGAAGTGTTCAAGCCTCGTTTGCAAACAAAGTGAGTAAGACATCCTTTATTTTCCGACAAGTTTGAAAGTTTGCCGAATAAGGACTCCTAGATGGCAAAAAACTCCTCGTTTTTAGATAAAACATTGTTCAAAGTTAAATTTTACAGCAGTTCATCATCCGCTTGGTTTTAACTTTTGACCAATTTAGAAGCTTGTTTTCTAATAAGACTGTTCTTATAAATAGGAGAGTGTAAAGGCAACATAATTATGTTTGAGAATTAAGATCACTATTTGATTTATTTTATATGCAGCGAGGTGGTTTCCCCATGATTATTTTTGATGGCACTGAGGGAAGCTTTGATACACTCATCTCGAAAGAAGTTTGTGTATAGCGATTTCACGTATTGGTGTAACGAAATCAATGGGATGCTAGTGTGAATATCGAAAGCGTGTTGTAAAAAATAGGGGCATGCTCTTTAACTTCAGAATGAAGGGTTGCCTCACACATTATAAAGCTTTCTCTTGCTCGCCTTTCTAAGGTTAGGCAAACACGTCGGTGTACTGGTGGATACAGTAGGCAAAGGCCTAAGTGGGTACGAGTTACCTTGATAATTATTTTAGTGTTACGGAAGCCGAGGGACGATTCCCCACATTTTTAGCTTTTGCCAGGGCAAAATTTTTCTGCAGGGCAAATGTGCAGCCACCCCCCCCCCCCCCATCAAATAATATGTGACGCCCCTGCGTAGGGTAGAAGATATAGGGACTGAGAGGTGTCAAAGACTACTTCAACCCTTAGCAACGGTCCTGAGCCCCCTAATCAGGCAAACTATAACCTACTTCAGGCTCCATTCGGGCACTCCCATCTCAATGAAGCAGAAACAATCGGGGAAGCCCCCCTAAATGTTAAGAATCCGCTACGCCTATGGTTATTTCCCTAATGACATGGAATCGATATAGTTCAAAAGTAATTTTGAATGAAAATTCAGAGTTAATAAGGTAACTTTTCATTTAAGTGAAATGAATAATCATATGAATTATGAAAATAAACCTACTTGCCTTTGGAAAACGAAACTGAGCTAGGAATAACAAAACATTTTTGCGAGGTGTTTATAAAATGACAGCCTCACTTTCATGTCCACAGCTATTTTGATATCATTCAATGTTCGGTCAAAGTGCGTCTCATATTTTAAAGCACGGAACCTTAGTAATTACGAACTCAAGATTTGATGCCAAGAGCAACCTGGATTCTTCTTCACACAACATCAATATTTTAAAACGCAATCTTAGGTGACAACCATGCAAAGACTTGGGCGAAGTTTAAATCTGAGATGTGGTGCTGGTTTAAAGCAAAGGGCTTTAGGCCGCGCAAGTCGGTACATTACACAACCGAACAAGAAAGGTAAGGAGGCTTTGTTATTCACCTTCATAAATGAATAGTTGCAATACCTACCACTCTCGCAATTACATGAGATTCTATCGAAATGTTTTAACGAAAAGTTGACAACAGTGTTTTGTAAATCATGTCAAATTTACTGGAAATCCATGTGAGTGTAAAGGAATTACATAACAACAATGATGAAATCTTTGAACATCCTAACTTCTCTTGGCATTGTTTTATAGGCATAAACAACTACTTGCATTTTGAAAAAAACTCTATGATTCTTGAAAGGCTTCGATGAAGCTATTATTACGAGGTGCTGTCTCCTCGATTAGCTTTGCTATTGAGAAAGTTCCTCCTTAAGAATTCCCCTTCGTGCCAATCCTCTAGTGTAGTGTCAAATCTTTGTTATAATCTATGTTTATTGTCTCCTGTATTTATTATTATTGTTGTAAGTAGTTTGATATTAGAGTATCTGTATGTAGTGGAATTTAAAATGAATGAATGAACTGAATGAGCTGAATGAACTAAATGAATTGAATGAACTTAATGACTATGGTAACGAAAGTAGGGAAGTTTTTAATGCTGTGCTCGCTTCCCAAGACAGTCTTGTCTACAAAATGTATAGAAAAACAGGTTTTGATCGTAAAGCACAATTAGGAATTAAGCAAGTAGCTTATTTCTGTCTAGACATATTAAATGAAAAAATCTCCTTCAGAGTTTTGAAAATTTATTAATTTTCATTTTCCAAGGCATAGAATTCTCTATGTAATAGATTGCAGTCACATTTACCTGCAATTTTCTTTCTTTTCAAGTCATTGCTAGACCATTCATTTGTGAGCCAAGCTTAAATCTTTATTACTTAGTTTATAACTTGTATTAAATAATATTTTGCGTACGCTTCATATAATATTCATGTCTCTTGTTTGGAAGTTATTTTTGTTAAATATCAAAAGCTCAATTGAATTAGATTCAACAACTTTTTAGTATGCAAGATCTTGCCCTTTATTTGCAGCACTTAATCCAAATAGACAAATTGCTATTGTACAAGAAAGAACATTCACTTCAAGCTGTGTTTTAAGTGTGAAGTTTACAGCTGCATTGAGACAAGAAAACGAAAACCCCCCTTCAGGAACAAATGGTGGTAAGGGACCTGGCAAGGGAAAAGATGGCCAGCTCTGTTGTCCAAAATGTGGTAAACCCTGTACTCATGTGGAAACATTTGTTTGTAAGTAGCATTTTCTAAGGTTGCATTTTCTTTTTCATGAAAACATGAATTGTCTTTCATAAGTGTTAAGAAAAGTTTATTTAAAAGTTGGGGATTACCAAAGGTGGTAAAAATTATTAGGATTACCAAGAAGCCCATGAGCTGACACCTGATGTCAACCTCAAGGATTTTGGTTTAGGCTTGTACGGCCTTTTCATAAAGTTTTTCATCAGCAATTGGGCTTTTGTGTACATTTTTCGTTAAGCTCATCATTTTTTCTAAAACTCTTCTCAAATGTAGCTGAAACACCACAGAAGTTGCCAAGGATTTGAGCTGTTTCTAAACTCTCCGCCCATTCCTTGTACAATGTGGTTTCTTTACTTGAAGTGTTCACACATCCTGTTCTAGTTAGATTGTCACTGATAAGTTGATGTCAGTTGATGTCTTATAGGCAAACAAAAATGAGTCAAAAACAAACTTTCTTGTAGAACAGAAAAGCCAACTATAGGATTAAACTACAGAAGTCAAGATGCTTAGAATTTTATGAAATATTACTTAAAAATTTGTTTTGCTTTAAGCTTTAAAGGATAGGGTTGTGGCTTCTTATGGAAAACAAGCGCTACTCTGCTGTTGATTGTTCAATGGGGGTTCTCTAGAGGGTGCTTAAGATGGAAGGCAAAACAGAATAAATGATATGATGAAACAAGTACCACAAAACAAAAAAGCAATTTGCAAAATTGTTGCTTATACAGTATGAAGCAAAAAAAATACCGATAGGATGAGATTTTAGTTATTGTTGAAAATATGTTGCATAATGAAACATGTGTGGAAAAAGATGATATATCCTTCCCCGGCCTTTTTTCTTTTAAATACTTTCATTGTTGCAAATAGGTTTTATGCAACAGATTATATGTTGTATTTGATGTTATTTCATCAATACATTAAACTTATTTATCTTATTTTTTAACAAACATGCATCTTATTTTTATTTCAGCCTCAACACGCTTCGTTAAATGTGAGAAATGCCATCACTTCTTTGTTGTCTTATCTGAACTTGATTCTCGTCGCTCTATGCGAAATGACAGTAGAAGGGAAGAAGAAACCAAAGGCCATGCAACAAGTAAAACACCACCGCCTCCAAAAAAGGTAAATTTTACACTGCTAATTGATGTTTTTGCAGATTTCCTTATGTTTTGGAGCATTTGTTCTGGAAATAGTGTTGAGAGCATATTATAAGAAATTCAATGACTCTGATTTTTATTTTGTGGCATGAAGGATTAAGCTCAAATTGAAACCATGTTTTGGTTGCAAATTTTGTAAGCTCATGACAGGTTGAAATACTCATTTTTCATACATGAAAACCTGGTTTAAGGATTGTGCTATTTATTTGAAATTAGACAAGTATATGGGAAACTTTGCTTGGATTTTTGAAGATAGATAGTTATCTTGTTAATAGTCAAAGCAAGTCTGTAAATACAATTATTTGTAAGTCTTCCTGTAAAGTGCAAGGTCTAAAATTTAAAAGTTCTTCAGATTAATCTCTCTCATTTATATTTTTTATTTTATATGCTCTATTAACCTCTTATTCAAATTTATCTTCAGATATACGAATACCTATCAAATTATGTAGTGGGTCAAGAATATGCAAAAAAGGTTCTATCTGTTGCTGTTTATAACCACTATAAAAGACTAAGTGTCAACATCCAATCAAAAGCAAATCCACAGAGTGAAAGTAAGCAAGGGTTTGGCTCCAGTTTTTCAGGATCCCCAAAAGGTAATCACCAAAAAATGTTTGTGTGTGTTATTTATGTATTGTGCTTTTATTTATTTATTTACTTCATCCACAAGTTGATTTATTGCAGAAAAGACTCGGTGCTACAAATATTCTGTATTGCCTGTTTGCTATTTTTACAGACAAACACTTCTGTTGTAGTAAGGTATACCCCTAATATATGAGCAACAAATATTGATAAAGATTTTTGGGTTCATGTGAAAAAGAAAAACATCCAAAGTATATAGCATATGAATACATTATCCTTTTGAAGTTATGTTATTAATTTGTCAGTACAAGTATAAGACAAGTTTCTGAATTTCAGTCTTATAACTTGATTATTTCTTTCTTTTGTAAGAATTTCTACAAATTTCATCTGGCCTTGGACAAAATAACGCACTGGGTGCAGGGCCTCAATCAAAAGATTACATTAAAGATGGCGGAAACAATCTTCAAAGGGGTAGTGAGGTTCTAGATTCCAGTGAAGATCAAATTCGAATTGACAAAAGTAACATACTACTTCTAGGGCCAACTGGTTCAGGTATGTTCCATGGTTGACAAAAAGTTTTTGATCAGTTTCATTTGAATTAAGGCTCTATCTGGTACCTAAAGGAAAAACTCATTTGAAAAAGCTAAAGAGCCCTTGGTAATATTTGAAGAAAATGCAAAGGAGCCTGGAAATTAAAGTTTAAATTGTGTTTGTGAGCTTGATAGGAACCACAATTAAATTTCAGATAAAGCCTTAAAAATTAAGTAATAGCCAAACAAAGAATAAGACAGAATAAGATAAAGCCTAACAAAAATCACTGATAAACAATAAAATTAATACATGGTTTTTAATTGACATCACATGACACATGACAGCATTAGGTGGTTGGATCTAGTTTGCTATTTTGTGACATCTTCAAAGCAACATGCATGTCTAGATTATGCCTTTTCTTAATCTCAAATACCTCAGTTTACAGTATAATACACAACATTGATCACCTCGTATGTTTTTGTAGGTAAAACATTACTCGCACAGACAATCGCAAAATGTTTGGATGTTCCATTTGCAATATGTGACTGCACATCGTTGACGCAGGCTGGTTATGTTGGCGAGGATATTGAATCAGTGATTACAAAGCTTCTTCAAGAAGCTAATTACAACGTGGAGAAAGCACAGCAAGGTCAGTTAGAGAGTTTATAGCGTAAACACGTTTTGCCAGACAGT
Organism: Rhopilema esculentum; assembly: GCF_057945365.1. Classification (NCBI taxonomy): domain Eukaryota; kingdom Metazoa; phylum Cnidaria; class Scyphozoa; order Rhizostomeae; family Rhizostomatidae; genus Rhopilema; species Rhopilema esculentum. The sequence goes on along the minus strand of NC_142834.1, from coordinate 13,371,595 downwards.
CGACAACTCAAAGCAACGTACAACTTCTCAAAACGAACATTGTGGTGGTTATGACCAATTATTAGTAGATTTAAGCCAGTTTACATTGTATTGACCAGTCTGTACCATCTAGCCACACACATATTTTAGTTAGTTATGCTAGGAAAAACCTCAAGAGTTAAGTCCTAAACGGAGAAAGAGAGGTGGCATTAGGAAGAGAGCGAGTTAAGAACAAGCTTTTTTTACTTTTTGAATAAAGACAAGTTGTAAGGGCCTGGGAAACCGGAGAGGGGTAGAGCATTCCAGAGTTTACAAGGTCTAGGGAGGTAGGAAGAATTACAGGATTTAAGTTTGGCAAAGAGGCTTTGAAATGGTGAGCCCTGGAAAAGTGTTTGGTATTGCCTGCATGTCTCACAGGACCTGGGAGATGTGTTTGAATATTCCTATAGGGAAATCTACATGAGCATGAATACGGATAAGGGCATTCTGATAATATGACTTGATTTATTCATTTACTTTTATCAATCATTAATTATTTCTTATGATGTTACTAGTATTTCTTTTAAAATGACATTTCATAAATTCTTTCTCTCAATATAAATGAATTCGTCCCTCAGGCATCGTGTTTCTTGACGAGGTTGATAAGATCAGTTGTGTTGCTGGATTCCACCAGGTTCGTGACGTTGGTGGTGAGGGAGTACAACAGGTAAGATTCCTTCAAATAAACCGTACCAAAACTCACAACCCAAAATAAGGCAGTTACAACACAGGGTTCACAAAATGCCCTAACCCTCCTCAGGATGAAACTTTGCCCTACTTGCCTTCGTCAAAATTTTCCAGTCTTTTTCAGTTTCTTAGACATAGAATTGAAGTAAAATCACATATGATTTGGTAGTTATGCGTTTGCCTTCCTTTAAAACTACTGCTTCTTTGGATAATCTTCCTCCGGCTCACGGCCGTGAACCGTAATATTTCCTGAATTCTGTTACAACACCCGAGTGACATTTAACCGTAATGAATTAACAGTTATTTTGGCCTCTGCCCATAAAGAGCGAATGAATTTCAACATAAAAGGGTTTGTGGTGAAAATCTGCCAAGCAAAGGTTGTATAAACGATTTTCTTTCAGTCGATAGGCTGTGATTAATAACTTTCCAACTTTGTGTCTCAAAGTCACAAAGAGGCGTTACGGCATCACACTGTCTCTCCTATAAGGCTCATTTTAAAATCGTTTTTTCAGTAAATGTCCATGCTTTATTTGCAGGGTTTGCTCAAAATTTTGGAAGGCACCGTGGTCAATGTCCCAGAAAGAACATCGAGAAAAATGCGTGGTGAAAGTGTGCCAGTTGATACCACAAACATCCTGTTTGTTGCCTCTGGTGCATTCAACGGCTTGGAGAAGATAATTGCCAGGAGAAAGTCGGATAAAGTTAGTTTTGTTTACAGCTAGAATCATTGTCAATTATTTATTCTACGCTCCAATTCTTGATTTTTTATTTTATTGAACCCAGGGCCTACAGGTACATGAAAATGTTTGGCGCAGAAAAGAAAGAGCGTAATGTGTAAAAGTAGGACGCTCATCCTTGGAGATAAGATGGCTGTGCATAATTACATATCACAAATAGATCAAGGATACTTCCTACTTCCTACTTGAGTGGTATCAACCCTTTTTAACCCATGATTCCTTATGTCGTGTAAAGCGTAAAGCTATTTCCTCTTCGCATTTCACATCTTAAGTCAGGTATCATTTTCTCAAGCACTCAAATTTAATGAGCCTCTCGAACATTAAGGTTCCTTGTGTTTAAGCCCTTCTACCTACTGGATGTTTATACCTAGTAACTGTCAAGCTATTCCCGCAAGCGGGTAAGCCAATTAAGACTTGCTGGGGGAAATGGTTGACTGAACCAAGTACTTGATGGGTCGCCTGGGGTCAGGGTCAGCTCATTTGCGGATATGACATCAATTTGGCAAATAAATGACGTATTGCCTGTCCAAATTAACTATAAATAAACAATGTATTGTACAATGAGTTTGTATATTTTTTGTTTTGTAACAAAACTGGCTATGCTCACTGGTTTGTTTTTTGTGGGTAAATGCGGTTTTTCTGTTCACATCTTTTTTTGACATTAAATGATTAAAAGAATTTTCTTGGGTTTAAAACATGTCAGAGAATTTCCGTAGGATTATATTTCTGTAACAAGATCAAGTAACAAGTAAATTTTGCTTTTTGCTAGGTACTTGGATTTGGAGGATCAGGTACTCAAAAAGACGATTCCAAAAAGCTTGATCTTAAAGAAATTGTTGAGAAGAACACGAAAGAAGATGCGGCTGAAAAGGATAACTTGCTATCTCAAGTTCAAGCCCGAGATATGATAGAATTTGGCATGATCCCAGAATTCATTGGGCGTTTGCCAGTGCTTGTTGCGTTGCATTCGCTAAGCGTCGAATCACTTATTCGAATCTTGCAAGAGCCACGAAATGCCTTAGTCCCACAGTACCAGCACTTGTTTGCCATGGATAAGGTCGGTTACTTGAATTCCTTTCTGATTCACAGTACCAGCATTGATTGGGCAACTTCAATAGTCATGTGCTCGTGTTTCTGATTGACCTATTTTGACTCACAACAGGGTTTATATATTTCCTAGCGTACAATTTTCGATGTTCTGACGTTTTGTACATTGAAGAATGTCAAACGAGAAGCCTTAGTAACATTTTACAGAATGTTTTTTTCAAAGTCATTGCTATTGATTGCAGAATATTTATTATGCAAAGTAAATTTTTCGGGGGAGGGGATGGATCACAATAGGCTCTGCAACCCATTCGGGGTATGATAAAGGGGTAACATTTAGCATACTTACTAAAGAGGCAATTGTGCCTCCAGCCCCAGTGACTTTCCATTGTTAAAACAGTAGGCTTATTTTCATCATCTTAATGTAAGCAAACGCTTGAGACCTAAGCTGATTTCCCTTAGAAAGGCTTTGTATGTTAATGTGGATGAGGACTTACAGGTAGTAGTTTGGTTCATAGGCAGATTGAGGCAACTCGGAGAAAAAACTTGTACTATGTAATTCCCGAGTTTACCTACAAAGTATATAATGCTTTCTGGAATTATTATGTTGAAGCATTGTATCGACACTGTGCTTTGATTAACAACTGCTTCACGTTTTCTTTGAAAAAGATTCTCTTGAAATAGCCCAGACAATAAAGGTGAAAACTAAGGCAAGGAATATGTTGATATCTGCTATTGCTTGTAATAACTCACAGTTCATTGGAAAGAAGCCATAGCAATATTGAGGCCAAAGGAATATTAAAGCCATAGTAATTTGAGGCCATAGCAATATTGAGGCCATAGCAATAACGAAGCCCTAGCGATATTGAGGCCATAGCAATATTGAGGCCATAGCAATATTGAAGCCCTAGCGATATTGAGGCCATAGCAATATTGAGGCCATAGCAATATTGAAGCCATAGCAATATTGAGGCCATAGCAATATTGAGGCCATAGCAATATTGAGACCATAGCAATATTGAGGCCATAGCAATATTAAGGCCATAGCAATATTGAGGCCATAATAATATTGATCCTAAACGGTCTTGGTTTTCTTCGAAGGTAAATCTTCATTTCACGCCGGATGCCTTGAAGAAGATTGCAAGCATTGCAATGGAGCGAAAAACTGGTGCAAGGGGACTAAAAGCTATAATGGTGAGATTTATCAACACTTGTAGTCAATTAAATATGGATTGAATTGATTCTCATCAGAAAATTAGAAGCTGCAGCCTAGAAAAAACCATTTCAAGAAGTTAATCAGGCTGAAAGAAACAGTGGAGAGTGTTTATTATAAATTAAAGTACAGTCTGCTTTACTTTACTTTTAAAAACACTTTTCCTCGTAGATTGGCTGGTAATATCGTTAAAATCAGAAATGCCACAGAATAAATACCGAATTTGACTTATTTTTATAATTCTGGGAGGCCACCAGCAACTGGTTTCTGACCCCCCCCCCCCAACCCATTAAAGTAGGGGCCTTTGATTTTGATAGACATGATATCAGCATTAACCTTAGAAGAATAGGAAAATCTTAAGGCTGTCCTTCTATGATTGTCGTTGTCTTGGCAAAAATGAATGGTTTTAGTTGGGAATCATTTTACTGTTTTGTAAGTCCTGTGTATAAAGTAAGTCTCAGTTGTGTAAATTTCGTTGTTTTATGAGATCTTTGATGTATTAGAAAGCTGAAGTGCGAAATTTAGACATCATTGATACAGACATCATCTGGTTTTGTTAAAACTGAACAAATTTTCCATTGTTCCGTAGGAGAAAATCCTTCTTGATCCGATGTTTGATGTGCCAGGTTCAAACATCACAGAAGTGTTAATAACAGAGGATGTTGTGATGGGCGAAGGCAGTGCGCAGTACATTACAGCTGATATTGAAGAGGCTGAGGAAGAATCGCCGGAAGATGGAAATGAGAACTTTTCGGTCGAGGAAAACGAATCGAGGACTACCGCATAGGCGCTTTAGGAGAAGCAATGTAATTTAATAAAGGCTCTATGTAATTTATCGGCATAGATTTGAATTTGCTTTCTAAGCTAAAAATAATTTTAAAAAGAAGTAGCTTAAGACAATTCATGAAGCATTGATGATTTGTCATGGTCTGTTTTTAGGGGCATATTTAGTTGAGAATGTATACCAGGTTTTCCTTACACGCTTTTCATACACAGTGCTATTTATAACCGTCAAAACGACTTTGTTGTCATTTGTGATTGAAAATGCTTACCCACCAAAATGGCGTAGGTAGTTGGATAGTACCCGTACTACATCCATCCATTTTTTTTAAGAAAAATAGATTGAAGCAAAACGTAAAACGTTTTATGAGAGGCCACAAAATATTGACAGGAAAACTCCCCACTCTTCATCTTGTTCAAAAGGCAACTTTGTTGTGAGATATGATAATCATGTTCTCTTAAAAAACACCAAATCCCAATGTTCTTTCCTTCCCTACTTCAGGAGGATTTCGTGAAGTTGTGGTCATTAATAAGGGGGCTAGTAACATTTCCTGCTAGTGGCGTTTTCTGTATTTCACTTTGTGTCCAGAGATACTCACTAAGTTTTACGCAGACATTAAATGCAGCTCATTATTGAATTTTTCACGTTGAGAGAAATTAGCTTTACTCTAATCCCCTGCCCCCGTTTCCTCTCCCTTATTGCTTGAATCCAACTGAAGTTTATAATGAATAATTTGTACGGAATTTTTTACTGTGGAGAACGATTTTTTCGCTAAAACCCTGTACGTAGATGACAAAACCTGCAGTCAAGCTCCTTTTCCCACCTTAAGTCCTTCTTTATACGCGTCACATTTTCGAAATGTGTATTGGCTCTAAAGTAGGGACCGCGTATGCAATATTGTTACAGCATAATGTCAAATCGATTTTGTAAATAACCAGCTTCGTAGACAGGAGTGGTATGGAAAAGGTTTTGTTAAAAATGCTGTATTATGAAGCCATTGTTGTTGTTATGCAAATACGACTGCACTTTCTCTCCAAACCAGTACATGTCCACTAGCTCTCATTATGGAGTAATCAGTATCGTGAAGTTTTAACTCAGCCTGTGAAAAGACTGATACTGTCTCTGCAAGATCACACAAATGAACAACATAAGCTCGAATGACGAACTTCTAAAGAAGACCACAATGTCTTTTGGAATTTCACGATGTATTACAGTGAAACATAATTTAAACTTTCCCATGTTTCTTATTTGCCACAACGTCAGCTTGATCTGACATCTGCAAGACTCTATTTTCATTTAAAAATTATTTACCCACGGTAGGCCCGTTTACCCACGGCAGGCCCGTCAGTCATAATTACTGATTTTCAGAGTGCCGTGCCAAAACCTTGCAAAATAAAGATAAAATTAAACCAATAATAAGAAATGAAAACTAATTACAATAATGTAAAACTAACATGGATATATACATAGCTAACGTGTTGTAGTCATCCAATTTGTGAGGGTGACTGATCTTTCGAATGATGAACGATTTTTCGATTCCTGAAAGATTTTTCAAAGGCTGAACGGATTTTAGATGCTGAACGATTTCGAGACTGAACGATTTTTTCGTTGAATGGAACTCTTCGTTGTTGCTTAAATGAATAACTTTAGACTGAATGTGAATTAGAACTGTTTTTCTAAATGTGAATGGAAATGATTTGCTGAATGTGAAAATGGGTTTTCATATGTACATTATTTCATTATGAATGTGAATGCATTTTGGCTACTTGAATTTTGCTAGATACGAGCAACAGAAGGTCTCAACGATATCATCAAGATCGGGTTCGTATAATTTGTTTTGAAAACAAACCGGTGACATGAAATCATCTCAAGAAATCACCAAAATTTTCTGGACTGTTTGGACACTAAATAGCAGTCATTTCTCAGTTTCAATCATTTTTGTCACCAAGTGTTTTGAACACAACAAGTGTAACAGCAAATTAACAATATCCTCCACCCATGCTAAAGAGCAGAGAGCACAGAACGTATCCTTTAGGAAACCTATGTTTTATCTTGATAAGAATATTCAGTATTGACAACTATCTTGATAAGATATAAATAATAAGTATTTGAAATTATTTTTCAGCTCTTCGTCCTGGTTCTTTCAATATTGTTTTAAGGCAACTCTGTAAGATAGTTTGCTAGAATTGGTAGATAGTTGTGCCTGCAATTTCATTATTTACCCGCTTCAAATGACTGAAAAACAGAAAGTGGATTTTTGTTGTAAGTTACATCTAATTCTAGAAAGTATGTAGAAGGCATGCATTTTGCAAGTCAAAGGTTTGGTTCATACTTTCACTGCTTTTAAGTTTCCTTCTTCATTCATGTTCGTGAAAAACCTTATTTGTTTACAGTTCGCTTTACAAAAATTTCTTGGATCGAAAGACAAAGGACTAACTCCATAAAATCAAAACTGCTTTTAACGACCACTCTCTTCTAAAATTTTAATGCAATTTTTCTTGTAAAAATTTACCACCTGACTAATCGCATCTACTTTTCACCCAGATATGCCGGAAGCATCTCAAAGTAGAAAAGGCACAAAGGCTCAGAAAAGGACACTGGTAATATAGTCTTAAAATGTCATATTTTAGAACAGAGACATTTCCTTAAAGATGGGGGGCCACTGATGAGCTCCCCGTTCCGACGTCCCTATAATTTCACCCTAGCATTCTTTGGAACTATTTTCTTCCCAAAAGAACACTTTTCCATAGCAGATCTGTTGTTTCATTAAAAAGTGTTTTTGGAAAAAAACTTTGGCACGATTAGCAAATCTGACTCGAGAAAAACAGAATTCACAATCACCGAAACCCCTAAGGATAGACTAACGTTGTGCCAAAGATCTAAACATAATAAGGATAAAATAACACCATTACTTTCATACTAGAGTGAAGCCAGCAATTATCGATCTGTTAAGAACTTATTAAGATGTCATGGTGCCAGGGGGGATTGTGGCATCGATAACTTTTTCGAAACCATGTATGATAGCGAAAGTGTTACCGAGGATACTCTTGAGAGAAAAACTTCTTCCACCCATTCGCGATTCCAGAGCGCAACAAACACAAATCAGCTCATATTTTCTGCCAACGAATTCTATGGAAAGTTTCGTTGTTATGGCATAAAGCGTGAAAATCCTGCAAATTGGAACAACCCTTTTCTATAAACTTAGGCGTGTTCAACTTTGCCTTTACGGAACGGAGCACTTTAAGACAGACCGGTAAACACAAATTTCAAAATATGAGCGCAAACTGCAAATTTCGAAAACTTTCATTCCTACAAACTTGCACGACAGATAAAGCATTTTTCGACATAAAGAATGTTATAGAAGGTTTGGTTTGATATAGTTTACTGCTATCTTTTATCGCGACATGGGACTGCAGCCAGCACCAATATAGGCCTACGTTCTAGCATATTCGATACCACGTGTGGGTGGATGTCTCGCACTCTTTCAATTGCGGTAGGAATCATGAATATTTCGACTTACCGAGCTTGGAAAACAAAGTGTCACGACAGTTAGCAAGAACTTCTACCACCATGTTTTTGGCATCGCAGACCTTGACACGAAACAAATAATTTCCAACCAATTCTTTTTAGGTCATGGCTGATATGAATGCAATGGGAGATAAATGTACAACAAATGCGCGTGCATCGGAGTATCTTGGGACGTAGAATTCAGGAGTCCAATAGCCCTTAGGGAGTAGAATTCAAGGAGAGAGTATACGGTCTCAGGAGGAAAAACAATGCTAACATGCAAATACCAAGAGAGAAGCAGTAGACAATGGAAGCTCATAATGTAATTGTCTCAAATCCATTGAAAAATATATCAACTCGCAATGATAGAATATACTACATTCACGTGCTTTATTAAAAGACGATAGATAATCTCTTTCCATCACAATTTACTGAAAAACATAGCTCTTGCACACAATATAGGAGACGCCCGTGAAAGCCAGTCGACAGATACAGAACTGGCTTAAACCAAAGTCAATAGAAGGGAGGACTGGTCTGGAAACCTATTGTTCTAACTCTTTGTTTACGATCAACAATTAGCCAATCAATATTCGTTACTCAAACTATTGATTAGCTAATAGCTGATTGTCAGGATTGCTTAAACCACTGACTGTCGCTTGGAAGTGTTTCCCCATATAGCCCTGAGAAAAGTTTTCACAATGGAGCCTTGATATAATTGGAATTTCATAAAGATTAATCATCCCTTAAAAAATTTCTACAAAAAAAATCTATATGACGTCTGGGAAAAATTCAGGGATAAGTTAGATGGGTCCCAACAGCGAAGAAAATGCAATAACATGTTAAGAATAGTGTTTGCAAGTTATCTGTATTCTGTACCACATTGCAAAACGACCATACAACAGCATTAACTACCTCACAGGGAAACTGTTTGGAACTGAAAATTAGCATCAAAGCAAAACTCGAAAAGCTACTGTTTTAATTCTGAGCAAAGGTAAGATCTTTTTTAAATTACACACATTTCTTAGAGTTCTACTTAAAACGATTCTTACAAAGCGAGTTAAATAAAGATGGTTAAAATTATTACTGCTTATAAAAGCTGTTATCTTTAGCTGGATTTAAGAGCAGCTCCGCCTCATTCTATAAACGTAACCGCACGCAGGTATTAAGAATCCGGAGAAAGGTGCACCAGAGATTAAAAATACCATCTACTTGGTATGTTAAAAGTTCTTGATTTTAAGTATACAATTTATTGATGAAAAGTTTGACACTATAAAACCGCAAGGACGAAAAACTAGTCATTCGACGAACTAGTTACCTCATGTATGCATGCACAACGAGCTAAAATTCCTAGCGCGCATGCTCTTCGAATGCATACGAGAGATGACTCAGTTTGTGTCCTCAACAAGTACTACTTTGCTGAGATCTCTCCTTCGCCAGATTCCTAATACCCAACTAGTTGCAAGCCCCGTATAGTAGCTAGAACATGCTAATGACAGTCAGCTCAATGGGGAGCGCGAACCACGACACAAGCTAGATTACTATGACGATTACAATCACACCCAAGGCGTTGCTTGTTGAATACCGAATTCTAAAACTCTCCAAGCTTGTCTTGGATCATAAATTGTTTGGTCCCTACACATTGCCCATATGTAATGGATATTTTCAATGTTGTCCTGAAATAAAAAGAGAAAAACAAATGAGAAATCCAAACTGAAAACAAAAAGATCAGTATCCATCTAAAAGCTCTTGATATAGCTGGAGAAACGGGGCAAATGTAGGCATGAGGCTGTTTCATAAGGATACAACTGCAAAGACAGTACTCATCGGCAAGGGTTAAACACAACTAGGCCTCTCCACCCAGCTGTATAAGTGGATATCTGGTTCACAGTTATAGTCCAGTGGTTGGAGGGGGGTATTGTCACCCGAGCGCAGAATTTACAGCACCAACTTTTTCTAATGTAGTTTTTGGAGAAAATTACGAATTTGCATGTTGATCAAGTGTTTGAAGGGGCGTTTTGGAGAAATTTTTTTTGGGGTTTGACTGTCTAGGCCCTGGACTATTATGACCGCTATTTGTGGCTACATCCTTCTTCAAGCTTTAAAACATAGTAACCATATGGTGTTGTGTTAAGTCGGTATAATAGCTTTTGGCACAATAACAGACAATAAACAACCTTTTTATAAAAGCTAGAACCTAGGGAAAAGTGCCAACTTCAGCCTGAATATTTCGTCTTATTTTCAACACCAGAGGCCTATGAATTGAATTGAACTGAATTGAATTCAATTCGAATTGGACCTTGCTCCATATCTTTCAATCTCATGATTGTATGAGCATTTCCAGCTTCGGTGTATGGGCATTGAAAGGCGTCAAGAAAAGATGCAGAGTTCAAAATATGAAATATTTCTAGCAGGAGAATGCAGAGTTCACAAAATGCCTGAAACTTCCTCCGGATGAGCGTTGCTCTATTTGACTTTCTGAAAAATTATCCTTGCATCTTTCAAATAAAAGTCTCTTAGAAATTGAATTTTAAGTAAAGTCATCTACAGTTCAGAATTTACGCTTTGTCAGGAAAAAAGAAATGGTCAAGCACAACGTTAAATGTCTCTCTCTATTTATACCCTTGTAAAATGAAGTATTTGCAGTGCATCGTTGGATAATCTTCCTTCGGCTGACAGCCGTGGAACTGTAATGTGTTTTGGTTCTGCGAAAATGTAGAAATTTGCTGAAAGTCTAGTTGTAAGCCTTGAAATCTGGCAATCTTCCAAGGATAGCGGATAGGTTTTGAGATAACGGAAATAAAGGACTTTACATACGGAACCTTTTTTATATCTGCTCTTTGTCAATGATTACCTAATATCAACATGAAAAGGTTGGAAGGGGAAAAGGTTGGAAGGGGAAAAGGTTATTGTTTTAAAGGCCTTAGAGAGAATGAAGCCGAAGGATGTTCACCTCATTTCCTTCTATTATATTTCCCCTTGTATCTTTAACAACCATCGTTTGTTGTGCCACGAATGTCATTATTAATACAGGTCCTTGTTCCATTATTTTTGCAACAGCAAGCTGTAAAGAACATAGAGGACAAGAGTATTAACTAAAAGAGCAGTAAAATCAGCTGCAAGTTGGTTCATAAAGGTTATAGGTAGTGGGATGTAATATAGAAGAATCCCGTTATAACGTTCTCGGTTATTACGTACTTTCGGATATAGCGTACTGGTGTGCTTGGTCCCTGCAAAAGGTGTGCTTGGTTTTAGTCAATTTTTACTTACCCTCGTTACAACGTACTTCGGATATAAGGTACTTAATACGCTGGTCCCTTAAAGTACGTTATAACCGGATTTTACTGTATAGAGATGTGAAATACAGGGAAATAAAGAATAACTTCAAAGATAGAATTTAGCAATAATTGATTCATCTCTAGTTTATCAAAACTGTTCACTTTTTGTTTAAAATTTTATTCAAGTTCTTGTCCATTCTGTTTGCAAAAGCCACCAAAAACTACCAACCAATAATAAGTTCTACACCATTTAGAAATAAATATTTGAAGGAGTTAATGAGTCGTATTTAATCATCTAAACAAAGAACTCGAAGTAGTAAAATGTCTTAATAATGGTTGCAAAATTTATTAAACACCATGGATTTTTCTCTCAACTGAAAATGAAGGCTACTGTATAAGCGGTTATTTTGCTTGAGTCTCGCGCATTTTGCTTGAGTCTCGCGAATTTTGCTTGAGTTTTGCGAATTTTTCTTGAGTCTCGCGCATTTTGCTTAAGTCTCGAGCATTTTGCTTGAATCTCGCAAATTTTGCTTGAGTCTCGCGCATTTTGCTTGAGTCTCGCGAATTTTGCTTGAGTCTCGCGCATTTTGCTTGAGTCTCGCGAATTTTGCTTTAATCTCGCATTTGCAGATGCAAGAAAAATTAAAAGTATAACAATGAGTAACCAGGCATAACAACACGGCTTTTAGGAAACACAAACTTAACAGGTATGTAAAGGGATAATACTCACGTCTAGGTCTCTTATGTCTAAAATTTTTGAATCTATAACTTTTCCTATCGATTTATTATGCTTGATTTGTTCTGATAATATGTTGAATGCCTAGAAGAAAAATAAAAGTAAAGCAATTGAAAACAGATCAATAAACAGTCACAACTCACAAAAGATCAATTTAGCATTTAAACAAAAATTAAAATTCCCAGAAGAGAGATAAGTAGCCAATAATCTATAATCTACTTTACTTTCCACACCGTGTCTAGGGGAAAAGAATTTTTGAATTTTTTGAAAGACAGTCAAACAAAGCGAATGGGATTTATTACTTATTATCTTATACTTAAAGAGACACTAACGCAAATTTCGACCCCCGACAATTGCAAAAAGTTTTGGTCATACGAAGTGACTTTCTTCCCCTAAATTGGACCCCCTTTCTGTATTCCAGACAACAATGAGCCTTTTGCGATAGTCTTTGCCGTTCACACAACAAACTAGAACGACGAAAAATGTTTTTGGTGATGCCAATTCTTTTTGCGTTGATGCCTCTTTAAGTAATAACTATACACTTGAACAGAAGAGAACAAATAATGAAACGAGCTCAAATATGCTCGGTTACCCAATACGCTAAATAGTTATTTACAAAACCGGCAAAATTGATAAAATATAAAAAAAAATTATCAAAGACTCTTTTCGTGGTAAAAAATTATAAAGTGGCTTTGAAAAAAGGAGACACTCTTGTGTTGACAGAAGGAGTTCGTTTCACCTTGGGACTCCATTGGTAACATTTTCAATAGGCAAACGGCACCGATTGGGCAATCTCAACAGACACGTGCTTGCGTTTTCTGATCGGCCTATCTCGATCCACAACTGGGTATATATATTTCCTAGCGTAGAGTTTTTGATCTTCCGACGTTTTATACTCTGAAGAGTGTCAGACGAAAAGCTTTTGTATATTTCTAAATGAATTCTTTTTACAAAAATTATCAATCAACGACAGTATTTTCCTTCCGGCTTCTTCTAACCTCGTTGCATGTGAACTGCCTCTTTTGCAAAAAATTGGGATGAGAAAGCAAGATAAGAGAGGACACAAGAAGACCCCATTTTCCCTTCGCTTTCCCTTAAGTCTATTTTACCAAGAGTAAATCAATCTTACCCCTTCGTGACACCAATCTTTAAGAATTTCTACATCGCCTCTTATGAATGCCTTAAAAAAAAAGTATAAAATGTATAGATATTTTAAGTTAATTCTTCACCAAAGTCCTTCTTTACATTCTATTTGGACTGTAGAAATGCTCCTGTAGTAAGATCCCCCGGTAAATATCTCCATACCAATAATGTTTAGTGGCAATAAAGCCGATCCCTATTCACAATGCCCGCCAAAAGTGTTGAAACAGTCCAATCATCTTTCCTACTAAACGTCTCCCCTCCCCCCATGTATAATGTTGGATTCCGACTGGAAAATTACAACAAATGTATGTTGGAACGAAAATTGTGTAACCCATGTTTAGCGACATGTTCATCTTCCTTCACAATATTGTTTAAGGGGAAAGGGGGTTCCGTCTGCTTGGAATAGGGAAATTAACTGAAAAATATGCATTTATTACCAGTGGAATCGCGGCGTTTAAACTAATTTTGGCGGCCATTGTAGCTGATTTAAAAAACTACTGGGTTATGTGTTCTAGAAAACAGCCGTTTGCTTTCAGCTGGTTGCTTTCAGCAATTTGGTACAATCCGATCACCAACCTCACATTACACGGCTTAAGTTTAACTTTGAGCTGTTAGAAACTTTCAGTTATTCTAGTCCTAATCAAGAACAGGACTTATCAGATCGATGTTGTAAGACTGATGCAGTGGCAGTGCCAGCCACTAGGGTTTAAGGAGGGGGGGGGGGGTTGGGGTTGGGGTTTGGGTTAGCCAAAATTAAAAATCTTTAGTTCACGCCCTTTTAACTGTGAGAAAACGCCCTTTTACCAGCGGGGAATGGCAATTTAACAAATAGCGAAGTCCATTTTGTTAACTTTAGGCTTCGTAAAGGCATTTTCACCATCATAAAATTACATCACAAAAGATACTTTGCAAAAAATGGTACCACTCCCCGACGTTTTTGCATCGAAAAAATCGATCCTGTCAAAAACTGGAAGATCCCCTTCCCGTGGCGCCATCATTAAGAGTACTGTAAAGGGTTACCTTCCTGTGGCGTGTTTAGCAAACACAATTGGCTTACCTCTAGTACGGTGGGTATAATTTCTCGTTCGCACTCTAGGAGAAACTTATCTTTGTTAAAGCGTGGGTCAATTTTCGCTATTTCTGCCATGGTAGCCGCCATTTCAGAAGTTGAGAACACATCCTCTAGAAGATAGAAAGGCAGCTATGTTGAATTTCGAAAAAGGAAAACCCTAAACAGTAAAACACGGGAAAAAATTCATCATGTGATTAAGATAAATGTCGTGTCTATTTTCGTAAAGCTTTTAGGAAAATCTCAACCTGTAAATCGGCGTTTAAACACTCCAAATGATCTTCAGAAAAACTTAGGGTATACCCTATTGAAGTCCATTGGCCTATACGCAAATCCTTTAGGATTTTGAATTTTGCAATTTGAAATTCACCCATACAAAGGCCCATGGGCCATAATTTTGAGCTTTTGTATGTGGCCGAAGAGACAACAAGAGGGGAAATGGTTTGGATGTTCCATGCAAATACGGTCTAAGATACATATCCAAATACATATCTTAAAAGAACAGAAAAAATTATGTGATCTTTAATTGAAAATACTTTATTCTGAAGAATCTCATCCTAAAATGATAAGTCTCTTGCTTGAAGGCCCAGTGAACCTTTACCCGGGTATAAGCCCATGGGCCTTTGTACAGAGTAGGTTAAAAAGGTACTGCAGCGTCGGTTGTTAAATGTTCGTCAGAGCATGTAAGCAAGAGTGGAGGATCATAAGTTTCGCTCTCTGTCCTATTGGCTAATCTTAATAAACACCATAATATATAGAACGCCCTTTTGCGTGCAAAATATCCTTCTTTTCGTTAGCCATACGGAAATTCTCCAAAAGCAGAACTTTCAGCTTTAAATGGGTTCTAGCGTCAGGAAAAAGGAAGCAAGAAAAGGGAAGGAATAGATGTTCTAAAAATCATGTTTTCTTCCTCTGAGTTTAAGTAAAGGTAGCCAATACTTACTGAAAATGTCCGTCACTTTGTCCGTGACAACTCTTGTTGCTCTGATAACAATGTTGTCACTCTCGTCATACTTCATCTTAAGAGAGAACAAGCCTAGCAAAGAAAAGTGCATACAGTGAAATAGAATGCATACAGTGAAGACAAATGCATATAGGAAAGCAAAATGCATGAAAATCTTCAGTTCACCAAAAGCATGTACAGCTCCGCCTCTACAACAGTAATTTTCATTAAATTTGGATACCAATACTTCCGCAAGATCAATTGTTGTTACGATTTATGCATGATGACTTGAGGAAGTCTCGAAAGCAGTGTACAGCTGAGGGATATGGAACCGCCCGAAAGAAAGGAATAGCTTTAATATTTCACCCGGAGCACTCAACTTCTGACTGAGTTTCTATAAATTTCTATATCCTCATTTCTATATTCCTATAAATTCCTTATTTCTCATGTCTTGAAAAGTCTCTTCAAAGACAGCTCGTTCAGATTATGAAAACACTGGTATTCTAGGAACAAAGTTACAACACAAGACCACGCGGCAAAGGAGGAACATTCAAAAATGAGAAACATTAAAAAAGGAGGAACATTCAAAAATAGGAGGAGCATTCAATTTGTTTTATGGCAAATAAGGGGGGGGGGTGTTATATAGTAATGGAGGCGCTCATGGGGCAAGTAATGCTTTTATTTCTCAACCCGGTCTTTTTTAACCCAAGATATTGGTGTTTGACATTGGGTACTTATATATATTCAATGATGGATGGTACTCTTGATAAATCGCCGAAGAAGATAGATGATGAAAAATTTTGGCACTGACCATTTTAACACAAATCGTTATCAATATGAGTAGAAGACTAAGAAAACAATTGGATGGGGCCTTCTTGCAGTCCCTGAATAGGAACACATCTCAGTTTTTTCTCAAAGGCCCTAGGTGCTTCTATTACGCCACTGACTACGAGGCACTTTAAAGAAGGAATATACAATACAATGTACGAATACGGTACGAATACGATGAAGAAATAAAAAATGGAAAGAAAATAAATAAGGAAGAAAGGGAACGGGTTTCGGGGAAGGGTAAAGCGAGCTTTCGCGTTTACAAATTGTTCTGTCATTCGAAATTTCGTGTCAACCGAACACGTTTGGAGGCTCAAACCGCTTAGAATATATGACAAGAATTTGATTGCCTGGTGATATGGACGAAAGAAACAGAAAGCAATTTACCATTTACAACTGGATTGTTATCCTTGAAATCTTTCCATTGCTGTGACCATTTTGATTCAGCGTGGAGTACCATGCCGGTTGCATCCCTAACAAGAAAGGAAATAACTATGACATTGCAATTATCATAATAAGATAGGGTTTGCATTGCAAATCATTAGAGGGCTTCTCTAGCCTTTTGTCAAAATTACATGATTCATTTTTACTGACTTAAAAGTTTCTGCTGTATGTAGTATGATAAAACTGTATCCATTGCAAAATAAAATCGCTTCAGAAGCGCTTATTTGAAGAGATGACAACCAAACACAATTTCAGGACAGAAATTAAACTATTCTTCTAAAGGCAGATTTGTGATTAAAGACTCATTGCTAACAATGAGCCATTGCGCTGCGCAAGTATCCCATAATGCATTTTTAGACAGTCTGAAATCAACTTTG
This sequence comes from Rhopilema esculentum, assembly GCF_057945365.1. Lineage (NCBI taxonomy): Eukaryota > Metazoa > Cnidaria > Scyphozoa > Rhizostomeae > Rhizostomatidae > Rhopilema > Rhopilema esculentum. Next base: position 13,354,793 of record NC_142834.1, on the reverse strand, counting down.
GTTAATCCGTAGAAGTTTACTGCCATTGTTTGGATCGTCGCCACGCTCGCAAAGGCCCATTGTTAGCAATGAGTCTTTAAAGGAAACTCCTTCTTTTCCGAAACGAATTTTTTTGTTAGGCTACTTCGAACTATGTTACAATTGTCAATGAAAGAATCATACGCGTTGGCTTCATATTCCTTGTCTTTTGACTTCTCTGATTCACTTTCTTCTACTGTTCGACGCCTTAGTACCTCTGAAGTAAAAAAAAAGAAATCGTTGAACCCTACGAAAAATAGGTAGAACAGGATTGCAATTGCCAACAGAAGAAAAGCAAGGGATTGGAAGTTGTAGCCTGCAATCCTTTTCGTTCCGAAACTCTCCTCGCTGTGACACATGGCACAAAACAGTATTACACTTGAAAAAGGTGATACTAGACTCAACATCTCCGGCTCCATTCATCAGTGAAGTTCCTGCTCATTCGTTTTTTCTTCCACGTTTACATAAAAAAGTGGAAAAAAAATTTACGACATGGATAGAAAGACTTTTTGTTCAATATTTCTCAGAGTATGAAATGTCGGAGTGACCGTTCGATTGGTTCATTGTTCTGACCAATGGATGCCTTCAATTGGGTGAAAAGGACGCATTCCTTTTATCTTCACAGCAGGGCCCACTCCACGAAGTTTAACATGAGGGGAGGGGCAAGGACTAAAGTGGGAGGGGAGGGGGAGGGGGTTCAAGGCCTCTTTCACCTTTATTGCAGTTTTGAAATCATCTGCTTCGCAAAAAAGAGGGGGGGGGGGGCTTGACCACCGATCCCCCGATGGCGTGGGCCCTGCACAGTATTTTGTTTATAAGTTAATCACTTTGGACAAACAAGTTCAATGAAAATCAGTCTAAAAAGAATAAAATCAAGATAATGCAAGATACAAACCAGGTCTTGAGTAGGGCTTAGATTGGTCAACAATATCTTCTAAGAGCTCCTTCTCAACAACTTTGTAGGCCTGTTGAAGCAGGGAGGAAAGCAAAACCTTTGGTCAAATTACTTCAGTATACTTTGAGCTATTAATAATGTACCCAGTGTATATTACGATAATCATTGCGGGGCAGACAACGAAGGTGACAAAGTCACTAACTACTAAAAAGAATTCTTAGACCAAATTAGTAGCGCTAAAAAATTCCATGATATACCCGACAATCTCTCGCGGAACACTATTTTACCGCAGAAATTGGTTTAAAATCACAAGCTAACACCGACGCCCTTCAAACTATGAGGTAACCGCTGGTTAAGAACCTGGAAACTAGCTTCCCAGAAAATTCTTAGAGTTGTCAGAAAAATCTGTAAAATACAACAAAACTACTAAAAAAAATCTAAGAGAAATTATATCAAGTGGTATGTCGTCCTTGAAATGTTCAATTACTAAAATTGCATGTGAAATGCCATCTAAATTAAAATTCCAACAAGTACTTTGTATCTAACTTTTGTCAAACTGTTTGACGTAATTTTTTCTTGGGCAAAAAAAATTTTCTTTTTGCGGCCATGCCACTTGAAAGGAACAAGATACCTTCGATACGGTCTTGAAAGCTTCAGTTTTGCCAATCTCTTCACTTTGTTGTGATATCTTTGAAGCGGCATCCTTTGCTGTTTTCCCAACCTATTGAAGAAATCAGAGGTGCGAAACGAATGAAGATAACACCAATCAGACATCGAATGGTTGCATGCTTTTTAAAACAAATGGTTGCTGGTGATTCATAATAAAGTTTAAATGAAAGTTGACTAAAATAAAAGAAAATTTAAAATTTGCTTTCAAACATCTTTTGTAAATTACCTCTTCTGAAAATTCCTGCGTTTTCTTGAATATATCAGACTGCTTGGCATCATCATATATCTGAAAAAGGAAGGTTTAAGTGGCAATTTTGACACAAATCAATTTATCATATTGTTTAACAACAACGTCACATGCAATGCATCATAACCAAATATAAGTATAAAAAAAGGAGAATAGAGATTTCAAGATTTAGGGCTAAAACAAGGTAAGAGAACAAAGACTACTGGATAAATATGAAGAAATTGATGCAGTTTGGCAAAAATTCAGCTTCAGGATAACAATATGACTACACAAGATTCAAAAATATATATACCTTTCCAACAGATGATGATAAATTTTCAGAGGATGACTTCACTGTTTTGGACACTTGATCAGAGTAGCTCTGGACATTTTTCTGGAATAAACAACAGTTGTTGAGACTCAATTTGCTTCTTACTGGGTAAAGTGCTGTACAAATAAGTATTTCGGTGAAGCATCTTTATTCAAAAGTACAGGATTAAAAAACAAACACAACAAATAAAATGTTTTACGTGATTTTGATGGCATCTGCCTATGCCTTGGTTGTACCACTTTTTCAAGGAAAAGGAGTAAACAGAATTGCAGTAACATCTTTATGTTATCCTGGTTGTGTTTTGACAAGCACTACTAACTTGTAAAAATGCACGAAACAAATTCAGAGGGTGTTTTTTGTACATTTTTTATCGCTTTATGTAGAATAAACCTAAATCTTAATTCTTATGTCAATAAACAACAATTTTGAGCAACTTAAACAATTTGAGATATTATAAATACCTCCAGGTCTATTATTAGATCAAATAATTACAATCAAGGAAATTTTGATACTAATAAATCATTTGACACAAAGTTTTGAATCAAAAATTATTTTTAATTGTCACAAAAGCAAGCTAAAACTATGAATTGAAGGAGTACACAAAATATGAAAAATGAATTAAAAGCATATTTGAAACATTTTGAAATCTTAACCAACAGTAGAAGAAATTGTGCAAGACTTTCTTTAAAAATCTGCTGGTTGCCGATCAAGGTCAATAATACTTTTATTGTATTTTACTAGATAAAAATATCGGCTACCTTTACTTTTCCCATGAATGACATTCTTTCCTTTGCGAGTTTAACCGCTTCTGTTTCCTCATATTTTTTTGCTTCTTGCTGAAACTGCTTTATGTTGTCCTGATAAAAAAATACTTCATCTAATAATTTTCTTAAGCAAAACAAAACAAACTATAAAAGTATGTTATAAAAGTATAATAAAAGTTTCATAGATCTTTTTACAAAGGAAGCATTCACGAATGAAAAACTAAATTTCTGTTGAAAATATAATTTTTGACAGGCTTTTAGCTTAATACAATGATGGGTGCAGAACTCTGTGCACACATTGAAATTTATAAATCATACAATAGAGTTCTAAAGTGTGACGTCATCAAAAATCTATTTTTAGAATCTTTGAATTTTAACCACATATCGTAAAAGATCACCATGAAATACTTTTAAATACGCAAAATTGGCCAAATCTGTCTTAAATCGATTGAGATATGGCTAATGAAAGATTTGAAGTTTGCTAATGAACCACTGTTATTTTGGCTCTGTTCATAAAGTTATGAACAGTGACCAAAATACAGAGGTTTGATGGGGAAAGAGCCAATACATATGTGGCCATATCTCTGCCAATTCGCGACACAATTGACTGATTTTGCACATTTAGAGGAACTTCATGATGCTCTTTCAGGTTATGGGATCCAAATTAAAAAATTCTAAAAATAGATTTTCCTGACATCATCACTTTAGAACTCTATTAAAAGTGCATTAGACAGATAACAATATATTTTTTACAAATGACAATATATATACAAATGACATAAATGACAGCATTATAAATTGTTTACAATATTATAAATTGTAACAATAAATTGTTTACCTGCAAGGCTTTGTCTCTTCGAAGCCCCTCCTGCAAGTTTTCCAGAAATTTTTTGAGCAACCCTGGCTTCTGGGGTGGCTTCTGATAATTCCTCACCTAAACAAAAGATGACAGTTGTTAATTATGTAAACAAAAGTCTGATGATAAAAAAGAAATACTTAGAAAATCTAGAATAACAAAAATATCAAAATGGATAAAACATCCATGATTTTCAATACAGTACCAAGGAGAGTGTCAAGAAAACATATCTTGGGTCTATATAATCAAGAAAGGGTTTAAAAACTACTTATAAATCCTATTGAAACATATCTTGAGGGTTTAAGAAAAAAAACAATACGAAAACAGTAGATATGGAAGATAGAGACAAAAATCACGGAGAAGAAAATCATGAAGAAGTAAATAATGGTGAAGAAAATAATGGCAGAAAGTGCCATAAAAACTCTATTAAGCCCCGAAGCAGGTAGTTATTAGTCTAACAACAGTTTTTTTCCCAAAGCTATAGGCTTGTTGTGGCCGTCACTGTTTATTTTCATACACCCTGATTTGAATTTGTGCTCAAGGCTTGCTTTTGTGCTTATTGAAATTCTTTCGCCTTCAATCTCCTTTAGAAAATGTCAACAATAGCCCTTGCTAACATCCCTGTTAATAGGATTGGGTTTCTAATAGCGGGAATCACCATTTCCCTTGTTTTTTACTCTGTGAATGTGGCGTATCGTCAAAGAAAACAGGGCATTAGGCCTTGTACTTACTGGCACGTTATTAGCCTCCTCGGTCTAATAACGCATTCAGGGATATCAGCTGCTTACTTCATGAAACAAATTGCAAACAAAATAACTATCACAATTCAAACTGGTCCTGTGCACTGAGTTGTTTCTCAAGTTTTTTCCCGTAATTTCAGCAGGTAAAAGTCTAACGCATGAATAACTTTCTCGCTTATAAAGGATGGCCTACCTAAAGACTTCTCTTCTCTAATAAAGATTGTTACAGTGTTTCCATGGATTTGCAGGGAATAAAAAAAAAGAACTTATTTTTGTTGCCCGGGTCTTGCGATGGGAGACTTTCAGAAGGTAAAGTTATCAAGTCTTTCTAAAAGTATTATTTAGAGCTTTATTATATCCAGAATGGTCTGTTCTTTCTGTCCTCTATGGCCCCATTATTAGAAAGTCATTTTTAATAATGCAGTAGCCGGAAATGTTGCTGGGGCTGCATTGATAAAACCCATGAGGCATTGGAGGTCAGCCGTGCCCTTATAACGCATCGCAGACCAGATTGTGTCAAAGTCTATAACAACGACATGATTCAGATAATTGGCAGAGCCGGGTCGTCTTTTTATCTAGCAGCTCTGAAATTGATCTACATGCAAACCAAAAAACCGCTATTGTGTAGGCAGAAGGAGTTTGTTTCTTCTCTTGGACTCCAGTGGTAATTTTCCCATAGGCAGGCAGTACTGATTGGACAACTATACTGGTCATGTGCTCCTATTTTTCTGATTCGCCTATTTAGATCCACAACTTGATATATATATATTTTCCATATTGTTCTATTGAAACCTTATTCTCACGTTTTATACTCTGAGAAGTGTCAGATGAAAAAGCTCTTAGTGTGTTGTAAAATGTTTGCTTTTTTCAAAGTCATTTTCAAATTTTGTACCGCCAAAAAATTGTTCAATCATGTTATAAAGTAACATACCTGCTCTTGGACTGGTGTTTGAACTGAGAGAGATAGACTACCATTCTTTGAAAGAGTATGGAAAAGATGATTTTCTCTAAGTGTTGTCCTGGTAACATGCAAACACTGAGTGGCAGGTTTAAGAAATATTGCCCTTGCAGATGATAATCTTGACACCTTTGCAAAAAATAAATAACAAAAAGTTAGCATTTAAGATATACACATAAGAATCTAAATGTCATCATCAATGTTGTTTATAACAATAAGGGAAATAACTAATAAGATATAAACAGCCTGTGACGATAAGCAGCTGAACTTCTTTCAAAAATTTTAAAGGGAACTAGGGACTAACTAAAACACTTGTTACATAATTGGATTTTGAGTTCTTCATCTTGACAATCTAGAAGCTAGAAATAATGTACATAAGTTCTTACAAACTGTTATTGTCATTGTGAGGAGCATGGTGGCAAAGTATGGCCTATGGTAGCATAATGGAAGAAAAAGTTGTTAGAAAAGCACAAATAAGCACCAAAATCTTTAATTCAGTTCAGTTCAGTTCATTTCATTTTAAATTCACCTACATAATAAATCTTTAACAAGATAATAAAAGACAAGCTTACACAAAGAAGCCTACACTTTATGTGAGTAAAACCCAGAAAACAAAATAAGATATGGTTGAATTTCTTTCATAGCTCATTGCTATATGCCAAGCATAATAAATCATGAATGTAAGCAGTTTTTAATAAACAGGGGTGTGATTGAGACACCCAATGTGCTGCAGATTCTATTTTAAATAGTTGATACCAAAGAATGTGAAAAACTATCAACAGTAGAATATAACATTAAGTTACAAACATCTTGAGGAATGGAATGCTGTGATGTTACGATTTGGGAAACTAATAGGGATTGGCAATCTAAGAGGAACTTTATAAAAGTCTTAAAGGCATTGATCAATAAAGACCAATAATTTGGATCTCTGTTCAATCACATTCAATTATTGATGCAGGCAAATTCGGATACCTTTTACAACCTATGTCGAAATCACCTCAGTAAATTTTAAAATTTTAATGTTGTAGTTGACTGGGCAGACATTTGTATGACCCAAAAGGGTTGTTAAATGTAAATGTAATGATGATGATGATGACATCACACTAAAATCCTGAACAAAACTGTTGAGACAAAATGCAATTTTTGTAATTTTCTACTTTACCTTGCCCATGTAAATTAAAATCCCCCCATTTCCCCACAAAGCAATGTTGGATTTTTATTTCTATCATTTTCGCTTCAAAATCACGCATTCAACATTGAATTCGGTAAGGGGGGAAAAGCTATTTTTCGAAGGAAAGAGAAAACATGAAGTTTTCTTGAAAATTCTCAACTATTTTTGTCCGAGATTATAGATTATATATATAGTCATCTGAAAAATCTGGAAATTCTCTGACTGGCCCATAAACAAGAATGACTTAATCCAGATTTTTTTTTCTATCCATGCCTTATATAGTGAATAGGATTAAAAAATGTTTTAGCAGTCTATCAAGGGTGAAAGAGTTAAGGTATGAGGTTGGAATCTTAGTCCTGTTGGGTGTATATATGGAAAATTCCTGGACAGACCATAAAAAACAAAGAGGTTATGCAGCTAGATACTATTCATGTCTTTAAAAAGGAAAGGACAGAAAAACATTAAGATAATTGGAAAGTATAAAGGAAAGAGTAGTAGAGGAAGATCAAGGCTTATAATAAGCAACTTATCTAAATGGACAGAGGTATTAGGGTCGTAATCAACAAGAGTGGCAGAGCATGGGAAATATGGAAGTCCATGATCTCATTTTGGGACATGATAGCGTCAATGGCAGATGCTTGTGTCACACTAACACCAAGGCAAATTACATAACTCCACGCTGAGATTTTCGGGATTGGCTACAACTACAACGAATGCACCCCCTTATTGCATCATAATAGAAAAGCCTAAAGAAAGCCATCTTGTACATAAAGCAAGCCCTCGCATAGGCTTCCTAGCTATAAATCAACGATAATAAATGATGCAAAAACAGAGATTGTAAACAAAAACTAACACGTTTCCCAAGCAGGAGTATACAGAAGATGAAGGCTAGCCTGAAAGGCCGGGCAACAATTCGGGCGCTTCTCTATCAATGACTTTTAATGCAATATAAATCCTTGGCGAGTAAAACAAGTTTATAACACCTTCATTAAGTTCCTTGTGAACGCTTATAACCTGTATTCAAGCAAAACTAAGGAAGTTAAAGACCTGGGGCAAAATATATGCAACTTACCTGCGCCATCTTTGGTTGCAACATGCAGCGCACTTGGAACATGGAAAAGAGGCTCTAAAAAATTAAGAAAGATGACACACTTTGGAGAAAATTAGGCAGTGACACAATGACACCAGTGCCGTAGCTACCTTTGTTCTTGGGGAATTAGAGCCCTCCAAAAATCATAAAACTTTTTGTTTCTAATGGACAGTAACTTTTGTTCCAATTGATCAAATAAAATGGTAGGGGGGGCGGGGTGGCCATGACCCCCAATTTTTGCGAAGCAAATAGTTTAAAAGCTGCAGTAAAAGAGGTAGGAAGCCGTGGCCCCCAACTTTTTTAAGTCTTGGCCCCCCCTTTCAAATTCGTTGCGCAGTCCCTGAATTTTATCCTTTCAAAACCACTTCATTACAAAACAACAAACGTATGGAAGCATGATTATGTTACGCGATTGCACATTAATAGGAAACTTTCAAGATCGTAATTGGTTGCTACTCATTACAATTCAAAGATATTTCCCATATCCCGGCGCTGTTCTTTCAAAACTTTTTAACTCTGAAAAGCGTGACTTCTCGATAGAATTTGGAAAAACTAAGCGTATTTACGAAATCAGTGCAAGCCCCATGACGTAACAAAATTCGTTTTGAAAGTTCCTTATTGAGTTGTTACTATGATCCTTCCCAAATTTTCGTGGAACAAACACCATGGTACTTGATACTGATTAAAAGGCACTGCGGAGCATTGAGAAAAGTTGGGGTCTATAAATAGTGGGGGTGGGGTGGGGCTAAAACCGAATAAAAAAGGCTTGACTGGTGATTCATTGGTACTTTGTTCGCATTTTTGGCAAAAAGTGGGGGATATAGCCAGGGACGGATTTAGCGGGGGGTGTAGGGGGTGCGACACCCCCCAATAGTTCTGTGTCCTTCGGTAAATTTTGTTTCATTCGGTAAAAATCATTTGTTGTTAGTCAGTAGTAATGAAGTGGCGCCAAGATTTTCCTTTATTTATTTTTTATCAGTATTTATCTTATCTCCTTATAAATAGCGTAGCGGGGGGATACTCTCAAATGTATTTTAAGCTAATCTCAAGAGCTTCGTCTCAAAAATTCTCAGTAATTAGAGCCTCGATAGTCAGTAATTTCCCCTCATTTTGGGGTTTGTATAGAAAAGTCTTTCAAGTTTTTGAGAAATTCCTGATAAAATAGAAACTAAGATGCTAAAGCAGTCCAATCTTTAAAAAAAAGTGGATTCTGAAATGCTTGTTGTGGAATTTGCTCTGAGGAAAACGGACTTGGTTGAAAACTTTTGAAAACTGTTAATTTTTTTAAATATTTGATTACAACTTTGGAAAATCACTTTTTACACATAGAGATTCTTCGCCTTACACAATTTGGTGTTTTCCCAAATTCTTAGGGGTGTGATCAGCAAAAATATTTATTCTTTGGCCTACCAATCTTCCAAGCCTGGCTACGCCAAAGTTAAAACCAAATTTAAAAAATGGGCGTTTCCATCATTTACCAATGACCTGAAGGGTGTGGCACCAAAAATAATGCCTAACATCCGCCCAATCATTGTTGCTTAAATCCGCCCCTGCAAGTCGTACTCGAAGTTTAAAGGTTACATAAACAAAATAGAGAATAATGTTGATCCTCCAAATCACATTATTGTTAATATGCACTTGTATTTTACATGCAAAGACCTTGAATGTTGTTATCATGGAAAACCAGTTGAAATTCAAATACCAAATGTTTGCCAGAGCAGAGGATGTGCAAGCCACTTGCCTGCCCCCATCCCTTTTTACTCGTATCTGAACTCAAGTCCAATCGGCTTCAAATATTTCTCAATTGCCTCATTCATTCGCTTGTTCATCTCATCGTCAAAATAATTCTTCCAGTCTCCAACTTCTCCTTTTCGAATAAAATTCCCTTTTGTGTTTAGCAAACTTTTTCCCCGTAAACTCTCCATGTTTACAGCTTTGTTTTGTTTCATTTTTTTGAAGCTCAAATGGTCAACTAGAATCTGCACTTGGCCGTCTGTCATTTCTTTCTCTAGAAATCTTGCCACTCGTCTAACATTGCCAGCCAAATCAGCTTTCATTTCTTCGTAAAACAAAATACACATATTAGGGTGGTTTCTTCTTTGCCATGCCTCAGCCACATAGTCAAAGTATGGACCGTAGTAGATCAAATTCTCCATGAACAGGTTAAAGAAAGCCTTAAACTCACCAACGAAATTTACGTGCTTCATTAACTTTTGATGATGATAAAATGATACCACAGTGTCTTTAGGGTTTCGCAAACACAGAACCACTTTGCTCTTGTCTAACAGATCGTCAGGAAAAAGGCAGAATGCAAGGTGAGACTTTAAGATTCGTGGCGAAGCCATATTTTCGATGGCCGAGATATGATCATCATCAAGAAAATGGAAAAGAACAGGTTTTTCCAAAAATGGAACTCTCTCCATTAAATCGACGGACTTGGCCTTTCCGATGTCACAGTCATTCTGGACGCACCATACAAGCTCCTGTGTCCAGGTTGTCCCATTCTTTGGAAAAGCAAAAACATAAATATCATCTTTGCGTACATCCCAGCATTTGATTCTGTCTTTAACCTTTTCGTAAGCTGCAGGAGGGAAGTAATTCCCTGGTATTGTTTTGATCAATTTACTGCCTAAGTTCATAAAAGTGTTGGGATACACTTGCTTGATTCTCTCGGTGTCCTCTTCTGAAAGTGGCACTGTACCAATGGCTGCCATAATTTCAGCAGATGCTTGAGTATAAAGACCTTTGATAATACTTTTCTCTCGCTGAAATAACTAGGTTCTAAAATTGGTCTTACACAACACAACAAAACAGATGACAGCGAAGCAGATATTAACTATCCTTGTTGGGGAGATGAGCGAGCAAAAATCGTCAAATAAGTGAGGGAACCCTCCGTACTAGAGTCAGAGAGCATACGTAATAATAACTTCGTTTCGTGCGCATGCTCTTCGACTCCATGACGGAGGGCTGCCTCACTTATTGAAAAACTTTCTCTTGCTCGTCTCTCCAACAATTGCAAATCAATCCTTAGGATTCAAAAAGCATAATCTCAACAATGCAAACTGCACAAAAGTTAGGTATTCTGTGGCTGTGTAAAAAAATGCTGGTACTCTTAAGATGCTGTTGTAGACAATTATAAATACGCTGCTTCACTGATAATTCTTCAATAAGAGAGTTACCGCATCGACCCACTTAAACATATATTTTTCCAAAGACAAAAGTTAGAGATAGGAATCATTCTTGTCAGCACCAATTGTTTGAAAACTTCGCTTGGTATCATTATGATGCCAAGTAAGTTATATAACTATCCTTGAGCATAATAATTCAATTAATAAATAATTCCTTTCTAATAATCATAGATATATATCTATAAATACGATTATCTCCTAAAGAGTGAGTTATTCACGAAACAGGCTTGTAAAGATGAATCATGTGGTCTTATTTTCTTCAAATCTATGGTATATTACGCTCTACGTGCTAACGTATTGAGCACTGTGCTACGGAAGTATCAAAAGACAAATTTCTATATATATACATATGTCTATATATGTGGAAAATTACCTTTATGCTCTGTAAGAAACGGGCTAAAGATTAAATCATTTTCTAATTGTCCTTTTTCGCAAGTTATTTCTTATTTATAACATTCTGTGATCATTGATGAATACTTTTTGTGAAAACCCAAGCCAAGCTATCAATTTTTCTCCTCCATTGAGCAGTTGCTAGTCAATTCTATCAACACCAAATCCTACCAAGAGTGATTAGATGCCCATGGTAAGTACAAAGATGTTCTGGACGTATCAGCATTGCCCTCGGAACTTCCAATTCTTCGCGAAATGTTTCCGAATGAAAAAATTTCTACTTTCGCAGAGAATAAAGGAGAAGGTAACGGCAGAATTAACGAAATCAGAACGAAGTCTCATTGAAAAGGTAATTAAGATGCTGAAACTAGATTTTGTTGGTGCAGCTACATGCGCAACTGTTAAGATGTGAAGGAGATAAAACAACACAAGGGTTCGAGCAAAACAGAACGATAACTTAATATTAACTTCAAAGGTCTACACACAGAGCTGTAATACTGTAATCTGACAAGCTATATAAACATTGGTCACATGTAATAAAGCTCCTGCGCATAGTCTATTAGCGATCCTTTTCGTTGGCACGTGGATTGAAAACATGGCTTCAATCTACAATGCCGCAAGAGCACTTCAATGCTTTAGCAGTATTGTCGAAATCGATGCTGCTAATGAGTTTGTCTACCTAAAGCCAAACATTGTCATATAAAGTATCTCAATAAAGATCTTATCATTCAAAGTGATAAACTGTCTCGTCATTTCCTAATCATTTACTTTTAACCTTTAAAACTGCTAATCATCTTGCCCCTTAGGACCAACCATGGTTAGCCTGGAATAATGGGCTGGTTATCAGGCTAACCATGGTGGGCTTCCGAAATAAACTTAGCAGCTTCACGAAAACGGCCCCCTCATTTTCAAAATCTTAGCGTGGGCATTGAGGGTCATGTCCCCCTGGCCCTCTGGACTCCCTGGCCTCCCGGTAGTGTGGACCCTGTAAACGAGATGACCCTGTAGGTATCCCAGGTTAAGCAGGCTTTTTCGAAATACGCAGCTTGTCTCTTTATGATCACATAAAACCAATTCATCTCATCGATTCAACCAATCAGCACAAATCCGATAATTAACATCTTATCCATAAAATCGCATGAAACCGAATTCGTGCGCCCACTTTATAAAACAGTTGATGGAAAGACGAACAGCTATTTTTCAAGAAGTTTTACATTGGTGCCCAGTGTGAGTAGCGCCCAAGAAAGAGATCGACGCAAATCGAATCTAGCAAGCAGGCTCTACAAACACCTGCAACCAACAGACGGCCAGGTGATCTGCATCAACTACCAAAGGGTTGGGCACATGGTTTGTCTTGTAAAAGGTGCCCAGTAAAGCGTCCTTGGGAGGAAAAAGCTCCAATGGCCTATGGACGCAATGAGCCTGGTTTTGGGAGCCAAAAATGGAGTGAAAAAGAGCAACTACAGCCAAACAAGCTGCTAATGTTTTAAACGCCGCTCTCCGTTGTTTTGAAACATGTTTGTTATATAGTTTGGAGAACACTACATTCAACAACGTAGTTTGATCGTGTTCTTATTCTAATTCCAATTCAATACACTGTAACATTATGCCAACGGATAAATCGACACACCTAGACTGACAAACAAGCACAGTGAACCAAAAAAAATCAATTCTTAATAATACACACAGAGACAATGAAAAATAACATAATCAGCATAACAATTAATTTATTCACATAATGTCAGTAGCCCAGGTGCTGCTCACTCCACCAAGTCCGTATATTACCAGGTCAGCAAAGTGTAAACTTTCGTTTGACTTAACGGAAATGATGTCAGTTGATAATCAAGCCATTATTTAGATACAATATGAAGTGCATACCCTAGATTTAACTAAAATTGGGTAGTCACTGTTTTTTGCCTCCCATTGTATTGTTAAAATAGTATTGTAAAGTAGTTTTTGGTAGAGTTATCTGTAAATTGTATTGTGAAGTTTTACTAAGTAAAGAAACAAATCTTTTGAAAAAGAAAACGTTTTTAAATATGTTACTAATGCTTTTAGTCTGACATTCTTCAGAGTATAAAATGCCAGAACATAGGTCAAAATACTACGCTAGGATAAAATGTTCCACGTTGTTGATCGAAATAGGCCAATCGGAAACGCGAGCACATGGTTGTGAAGTAGTTTCTGATTGACCTATTTTGATCCACAACTTGGTATGTATATTTCCTTGCTTAGGGTTTTCGATCTACGTTCAGACGTTTTATACTCCGAAAAATGTCAGAAGAAAAATGTGACTGCACTTGCTACATGTTTCTCCATCTGAAAAATAAAGAAAGGGAAAAGAAGAAAAAATGGTAGGGAAGAAAGGGAAAAAATCTGAATAAATATTTTCTATATTTTTCAGATTACTAAATGGATAGAAAGAGATTTGTAGCAAGTCCAAAGTATTACATAAAATGTTTGCTTTTTCAAAGCCATTTTTGAATTCTTACCACGACAAGATTGTTTGCAAAAATATCAGTTTCACATCAATCCAGCCCAATCGTAACTCGGCTATCACTGGATGTCCAGGTGTACCCTGTGTCCCAGACCCCTAACTGAAAGTAGAGGACTGGAGCACAGTATAATCCAGGTGCCGCAGCCGTTCCTTTTACTATGATGACATCTTAAAAAATTACACGAGTTATATATATGCACAAAGTAAACTACGAATAGCCATTAAATGAAGTCGTAATTTATTTTTTACTAGTTGCCTATAATTTTCGTGATACGTATAAGCAAACCATTATTTTCAGTAAATTTAATCCCTTGGTTTCAGAAATATTTGTAGTGTTTTGTTGATTTTTCAGAGCTTTGACTTCATTTGTCGCTTAACAAGTCTTTTCCATTTTGAGTTTTGATAGAAATTTGGACAATCCAATGTATTCATTCATGGGAGCCACACCTTCTGCAAAGCGAATCAGTGTACCTTCTTTTTTAGCGTGCTATTTTTAGGCCTGCCACCTTTAGTTTAAGTTTCAGTAGGGATGAGGCTTCCTAACACCTCAGATATTCTTTCATTTTAAACTTAGTAATTCTTAGGAATCTGAGGTTAGTTCTCTTATTGAATTTAACTTTGTTTTCTACGAGAAGGTCTCTTGCGCAAAATTAATGAAATCCAAATAAGGCAGCATAGCCTTTTTGAAGACAAATCTTTATAAGAACGTTTTCCTTTGCTTGCATTTTTGTTCAATACTTAATTTCCCAGGCGGGTAAATATATCAGCTCAAATGACATTCTTGAATTGCTGAATAACACGAAGGTCAAAAAACTTCAAAATCGAGGCAAAGCAACCTAAATTACGACCATCAGCCTTTGAATTCCACGTGCTTGAAAACTGCAGAACCGCCAATTTGATGACGTCATGCAAACTTTAAATAGCAATAACTCGTTATCTGCAGGTCTGATCCTATTACTCTTATTACAATGTCAAACAAGATGGATGGAGCAACTTTGCAAAAGAGAGAATTAAAAATTTTGATGACAGGGGAAAATGAGGTCATCGATCACGTCATTTCTATTGTGTTACAAAAATGTATCCAAGGCTTAAAATATTCAGCAAGGTTGAAAGTACCGAAATCAAGAGCAAAAACTAAGGTTACGCACTTTGCTCGATTGTTGTTAAAAATTCCCTGTCTATATCGTTGCTGTGTCATGAGAACAGAGCATACGAGACAATAAGGGGTTTCCTATGATCAATTACGTAATAGACGAAATAGATACATTTGCATAACAGTGGGCCTAAGCGGTTTTTTATAAGGCAAAATTTTCTAAGGAAAACTCTTAACTGACTTATAAAATACAAGCTTAAAAACAAAATATAGCTTGGCGTTGAATGTATACAAGTTAATTTGTTAAACATTTTGATTAAGCCTCGTTTTGGGAAAGAAACCTTGTGGGTAAAAAATCGTTGAAGAAGAGAGTGGGAAATAAGTTGTTTTATCAGGATTGTGAATATTGTGAGTTTGTGTATTGGGACAAATCGGTACATAGTGACGACCCTGCCAGGACTACCAGGTGGTGAAATTCGGTCCTTTTGGTGATAATTTATTTCTATATTCGTGAGCATTTACCCACAATAAAACTTTTAACTCCTCTATAAGGTTAAGGCCCATAATATGTAAATTCATAAATTTTGACCTCAGAGTGTAGAGTTAACTTACCAAGCGGGATGTTTAAGGCAAAGTTAGGTGCTCCGGAGCAGGTTGAGGGGCCCGGGGAAGAAATAGAGGTACCCAATAATGACGAGAGGGAAAAAGAAAAGGAAATGGCAAAGATGAAATTTTATGGTGAGCAAGTAAATGATCTTATTGAAGAGAATGATATGCTAGAAATTAAAATGGCAAACCAGAGAATGAAAGACATCCATACCCAGCTGCTAGCTCTAATTACACAAGTACAGGAAGCCAAAATAAGTAATGGTGAAAGTAGCAGGGGTGTGAGACAAAAGAAGAAAACCATCAAAGAGAGCTTTATGCCATGGGTTAATGAGAAAGAAAGACTAACAAAGGTATTAAAAGAGCAACAAGAACAAGTTAGAAAAGAAAAGGGAAGAGAAATGTACAAGGGAAAACAGAGGAAACTTGAAGCAGAACAAAAAAGGATGAATGAAGTTCACAAAATGCAAACTAAGTTTCAAGAGTAGCTGGAACAGTTTCATCTTCAAACGTTATCAACCGAAAACAGAGTTGTTTGAAGATGAAGATGGAACAGCGAAAACGAAGTCATGGGAGAGCGGAGTCATTTGAAAACGAATTGTTTGAATGAGAGAATCGAAAACGGAGTCATTTAAAAACGAAAGCTAGAAAAGCTAGAAAACAAAGATACTAGTTAGAAAGGAAAAAGTGGGAAGACAAATTAAAAGCAGACTGGGAACTAGTAGAGAAAAGGTTAGAGGCAGGCAAACACCAACAGATTGATCAGGCAAAGCTTCCAAAATTGAAAATTACACCCTTTAATGGGACTGCAATTGATTGGGTGAGATTTGAGAACATGTTTACTACTCAGGTACACAACAAAGAGATGGCAGATGAAGTAAAGTTTGGGTATTTATTAGAAATGGTGTGTTCCAAAGTGAGAGAGAAGATTTCAAACCTAAAGCCAGGTACAATAGGATACAAAACAGTTTGGGATAGATTAATTAGAGAGTATGGACAAACACAGACAGTGGTGAGTGCACATGTCAGTGAAA
Organism: Rhopilema esculentum; assembly: GCF_057945365.1. Lineage (NCBI taxonomy): Eukaryota > Metazoa > Cnidaria > Scyphozoa > Rhizostomeae > Rhizostomatidae > Rhopilema > Rhopilema esculentum. The sequence goes on along the minus strand of NC_142834.1, from coordinate 13,338,267 downwards.
TGATCAATTTACATACGGTGAGAGAGACAAACAAGAAATTTTTTTTGAAAAGCTTAGCAAATATTATGATGCCCTACAAATACTAGAAAGCGAAACCAGCAGCGGTGGGCTCACGATGACAGCTATAAATAAGTTACCCCATGTCAAGCCAGATATTGTCCGCACAGATAATGACTGGAAGAAGTGGGACCTTATAAGGAACCTTGAAAAGTGGCTGAAAAGACACAAGCTAGAAGAATCAGCAGAAAGAAACATAGATAGGTCAAGAAGAGAAAAGCACTGGTTTCTAAATGGAGAAGAAAAATCAACTACAGGCACATTCAGGAAAGAGCCGAGCTGCATTTTCTCCAAAGAAAACAATTGGGGAGATGAATGCCACAACAATGAGAGCTTAGAAAAGAGAAAGAAGTTTTTTGTTAAAAGGAGGTTGTGTTTCAATTGTCGAAACTCAGGACATAGGGAAAGCAAATGTAACAGTAGAGGATGCCTGAAATGTAAAGCAAGACACCATACAAGCCTTTGTGATCAGATCAATCTCACAGGTTACACAAGAAACAACCATAAGTTAGATGAGAAGACATTACCAGCTATTGTTCCAACAAAGATTCAAGGACAAACATTCTGGGCACTTTTAAATACAGGAGCTGGCAGAGATTTCATTTCAAAAGATGCAGTAAATATTAGAATTCCACACGGAGAGTGTCTTGAAAGATAAACTACGGTTGAACGAACATAACAAAACAACTTATATGATCAGAATATAATACTAGGCCACATTACGTATTCAGCGTAAGAAACGTGTTCACAGCATGACTAAGCAAGGCTTAACTTAAAGTGTCAATCAATGATACTATGAGTCAAAACATGATAATATCAAATGTCTTGTCCCTCCCACTTGACAAATGTATATTGGTATATTAAGCCAAACAAGATAAGTACCATAGCGAATAATGAACAGTCCTTTCATTATGGTTTATCAGTTTATTCAACAGTCTATTCCCATCGTTGAACGCAATTTTTGAAATCTTTCTTTCGCAAGTCCTTTAGTCAAAATATCAGCCGTTTGTTGTTCTATAGGACAATATTCAAGCATGATATTGTTCTTTTCAATTGCTTCTCTGATATAATGATATCTTATATCAATGTGTTTTGTTTTTGCATGGTTCTTTGTGTTCTTTGAGAGTGCTATAGCTCCTTGATTGTCTTCATAGACTGTGGTTGGTTTTTGTTGTGCAAAACCAATGCTTTCAAGCAATCTCCTCAGCCAGACTGCCTCTTGTGTAGAAGAGCATAAAGCTATGTACTCTGCCTCAGTTGATGATAAGGCAATAACTGGTTGTTTCTTTTTTTTCCATGAAACAATTCCACCACACAATTTGAATAAATAGCCTGATGTTGACTTTCTTGTTGACAAATCACCACCCCAATCAGCATCAGAATAGCCAAGTAAGCTTGAATTCATTTCACTGAAGGATTCAAACTTAAGACCACAGTTAACAGTCCCTTTTATATAGCGAAATATACGCTTTATTCCTTGCCAATGCTTTTTGCTTGGGTGTGACATAAATTGTGAAAGAACTCCCACTGCCGCCGCTATATCTGATCGAGTGGCAGTTGCTGCATATGTTAAACAGCCAATTGACATTTGGTACCTTTGATCGTCAAATGGGGTCTCATTTTCTAGTAGTTTCACAAACTTCCTACCTGGCTTTGATGGAGTTGATACCTGCTTTCAGTTCTCCATATCAAACTTCTTCAAAATACTTTCCAAATATTTTGACTGTTTTATCATGAGTGTCTTAGCTGCTCTGTTTCTGTAAATAGACATTTCCAGTTTGTAGTGTAATTCTCCTTGGTCTACCATATCAAATTTTTGACTTAGCAGCTTCTTTTCTGCATTTATCACGGCATTGCTGTATGACACAATGAGAATATTATCTACATATAGAGCAATAATGACAAAGTTGTCCATCAGCTTTCTTCTCAGAATTTATGTAGAGACAGGAATCAGCAGTGCTACACTTGTATCAATTATCCTTTAGAAATGAATCAATGGCAGTATTCCAGCACCGTGCTGCCTGCTTTAGACCATAGATTCCTTTATTTAACCTGCATACATCATTTGTTTTATCAGCACTAACCCTCAGGCTGCTTCATGTAGATTTCACTGTCCAAATTACCCTGAAGAAATGCTGTTTTTACATCCATTTGATGCTGTATTTTTAAATTGTTCTTGTTTGCCAATGGAAATAATGAGCGTATTGAAGAGTATAGAATGACAGGTGAAAATACCTATTGGTAATCAATCCATTCAGCTTGTGAGTACCCTTGAGCTACTAAGCGAGACTTAAAGCGGTCAACAGAGCCATCTGCATTCTTCTTAACTTTGAATACCCACTTGCTCCCAACAATATTCTTTCCTTTTGGAATTGGAACTAAGTCCCATGTTTTGTTTTTGATTAATGATGAGTATTCTGCATCATTAGCTTCTTTCCATTCACTAGCATGTTCTCCAGTCCATGCATCCTGGATCTTTCTTGGCTCATCAATTTCGTCTGCTATAATATCAGCACTAAAACAGTTTTCATTTTCTTCATTGACTTGCTCAGCCAGCTTAGCAAAAGAACGTGTTCTTGCACCTTGCAAGTTTCCAACTTCTCTAATAAAGTTCTCTTCATAGGTTGCTCCCACTGGTAAGATATTGTGGTTGACTTCATGATTCACTTCTTCTATAACATTTCCATAAACGCCTGGATTAGTTTATCATCAAACTCAATACATATATGATCAGATTTTGATAAGACAGTTGTATCAAAGTCATGAAACTCTCTCTCTGAGAAGATAACATCACAACTGCGAATGAAATATTTAGCTTGAATATCATAAAGCTTATACCCCTTTGTTCCAATTGGGGAGCCAACGAATATGGCTTGTTTTGATTTAGCAGCAAATTTATGACGATATTTATCAGCAATGTGCACATTAGCTATGCAACCAAACACTTCAAGATTCGACATATTTGGCTTTACACCATACCAGCATTCAAATGGTGTCTGCTTATTAAGTGCAACTGTTGGGCTGCGGTTTCTCAATAATACAGCTGTGCTAACTGCTTCTGCCTAAAATGAAGCTGGCAATTTAGCATGATGTAGCATAGAACGAGCTGTCTCCACAATTGTCCTATTCATGCACTCTGCAACACCATTTTGCTCTGGATTCATTGGAGTTGTTGCTTGATGTAGAATTCCTTTTTCTCTTATGTGTTCTATGAATTCTTTGGAGCAATATTCACCACCATTATCGATACGAAGTATCTTGACTTTGACTTGACATTGGTTGTTAAATTTACAAATTCTTTGAATTTTTCTAGCACTTCACTTTTGTGCCTAAGGAAATAAACGTGGGTATAACGAGACGCATCATCGATAAATGTTACGAAGTACTTTGACTTTCCAATCGATTCCACGTTAATTGGCCCGCAAACGTCACTATGTATTGTTGATAATACCTCAGCTGATCGAGTTGATGATGCTTTCGGAAATGCATTGCGATGCTGCTTTCCCATGAGGCAACTTTGACATACTTGCTCACTCACTAATTCAGACATGCTACAATCCATCCCATCAACTAGACCTTCCTTCAGCATTTTCTTCATGTTGTCAGCTCCTAAATGGCCCAACCGATAATGCCATATTGATTGACTTCTGTCATCATCAACTGTAGAACCAAAACAAGAATTCTGAACTGGTTCTAAGTTAAGTTTGTGCAGTTTTTCATATTTGTTGCCAATGGTATATGACTTGTCATCAATTGTTATCTTGCAAAATTGTCCTTTAAACTGAACTTCAGCCCCCTTTTCTGTCATTGTTGGCAGAGACAATAACTTGTTTTGAATCCTTGGAACAAACAGAACATCATGTGGGTTAACGTTAACTTTTTGTGTTCAATCATATGCAAATAAAGCCACTTTACCTTTTCCATAGGCAAGTAATGTGCTGTTATCAGCAAGCTTTACTTTTACAGGAGTCCTAAAACTCTCGTATTCCACAATTCCCTTTTTGGTTGGCGTCATGTGCTGCGAGGCTCCTGAGTCAATCCACAATTCATCACCTTTCATGCTGGTACCTTCTACCTTCTGTTGCTAAAGCAACTTCCGGAGACTTCCTGGAGACATTTTCAACCTTGTTCGCAAATTCGGCGTTAGGCGGCTTCTTTTGATCGGCTTTCTTTTTGAAGAAATCCCTCCCAAAATGACCTTTCCTCTTGCAATAGTGGCATTTAACCTTTTTTAAGTCCATAGGCTTCTTCTGATCTTGTCCTCTACTGCTTATTAAAGCTTCCTGGGTAGAGTTATTACTTCCAGCCTGTTCACTTCCATTCTGAATTTTATCAGATTCATGAATAAGTCTATCGCGAACGTAATTCCACGTCAGTTTTTCACTAGCGATCGTTTCTAAAGCTGTTATTGAATAATTGTATTCTTCAGGGACATTATCACAAAATCTTTCTCAGCGATAGGGTCATCAACTCCTTCCAAATGTTCCGAAAGAGTTTTAACGTAATTTATATGGGTAATCATGTTCTCACCTTTGTTCATGCGCGCAGAATACAATTTTCGTCGATAGAATATTTTCTTTCAAAGAGCCTTCTCTTCGAAATGACTAGCAAGATTGTCCCATGCCTCCTTCGAAGTTTTAGCAGATCGCACGTAAATTTGAAGATTTGTTGCCACGGATAAACATACGCATGCCAAGGCCTGATTTTCTCTTTTCTTGAATATTCGTTGTTTTTGTGCAGACGCGGTCTTGTCCAACACCTCTGTCCCTGTTACTATCTCCCACAGATCCTTACCGATTAAATACATCTTCATTTAGAATTTCCAGTTATGATAATTATCACCAGTTAACTTTTCTATCTTGAAACCGATGTCCCCTGCAACAGCCATTGTGATCGATTCCGACAAGACTTCAAAAAGCTTCCAGTAGACTGTATTCAAATGCCGATACAATTCCGACAAAGAAATCGTGATTCGGGCCCATAACCTATTAGAATTCCACGGAGAGTGTCTTGAAAGATAAACTACGGTTGAACGAACATACCAAAACAACTTCAGCGTAAGAGTAGTAAAAACGTGTTCACAGCATCAATGATACTATGAGTCAAAACATGATAATAGTAAATGTCTTGTCAGTTAACAAGTTGAATCTCAAGCCAGTCAGGCATGAAACAAGGCATCTTGTTACTGTAAATGGAACAAGAACGCAATCACTGCCTATCTATGAGATTGCCATAGATTCGCTAGATGGAAATCAAGAGAAAGAATTGAGGTGTCAGGGATCAATATGTCAGACTTTACCACAGTTGATAGACCAAACATGAGAGAGTTGAAAGAGAAGTATAACCAGACAAGAGACAAACAATTCTATACACAACCTGGTGACAGATCTTTGCAATTCACCTTATCTTAGGAGACAACACATTTTGTAGAATCAAAACAGAGAAGGTTTTCAAGGGACAGCAAGGGGAGCCAATTGTAGAAGAAACAACATTTGGATACATTTTTCATGGCGGAGAAAAAGTTAATAGCAGCTGCATGCATGTGAAAAAACAGAAAAGGATTATGAAAGGCTTTACAGCCTAGATGCTTTAGGCATTGAAGACAGAGGTGAAAATGATGTTTCAGACATTCACTATGAATTCAATGAGAGTATTACCCAAGATATCGATGATAGATATGAAGTGAAAATTCCTTGGATACCGGGACAAGAGATAAAGGAAAGTAATGAAGCACAAAGCAGATCAAGACTCAGAAATGTAGAGAGCAAGCTATCAAGAAACCCAGAATTGAGAGAAGCAAACCGAAACATAGTAGAGGAGCAGTTAAAAAAATGGATTGTGGAAAGGGTACCAGATAAACAAACAGGAGAGAGAAAATTATATTTGCCTCACAAACCAGTGGTCAGAGAGGAAGCAAGTACAACAAAAGTGAGATTGGTATTCGATGCCAGTGCAATACCAAGCCCTTTATCAAACAGCCTAAACGAGTGGATGTATACGGGACCAGCATTGCAACCTCATTTATGGGACATTTTAGTCAGAGCAAGGATGGGTGCAAATTTGCTGATAGGAGACTTAAAGAAGGCATTGTTACAAGTAGGAATCGCTCAAGAAGACAGAGACGCATTTCGATTTCTCTTTAACATTAATGGGAAAGAAGAGCACTTGAGATTTGCAAGGGTTCCTTTTGGTGCAGAGGTAAGTCCCTTCATACTAGGAGCCACATTAAATTATCACTTTGACAAGTTTAAAGCCAGCCACACAGAAACAGTGAAGGATTTGAGCAGAAACACTTATGTGGATAATCTTATGACATTGGGAAGTAAAAGAGATGAGCTAGAGATATTAAAAAGAGAGAGTACAGACATTTTAGAAAAAGGCAAGTTTCGTGTTCACAAATGGGAATCTAATATTCCAGATTTGGAAAGTGAAGGGATGTCAAACCCTAGCAAGATTTTGGGACTCCCTTGGGACAAGAAAACAGATACAATAGAAGTACAAGTCCTAAAGGCAAATTCATAAGAGAGTCAAAACATTACAAAGAAAGGGATTTTGAGCAAGCTTTGAGCAAGCTGGGAAGTATTTACGATCCTCTGGGTTTGATATCACCCACTTTAGTTGAAGGTTAAAGGATTTATAGAGAGGCATGTGAAGAAAGCAATCAGTGGAAGCAAGAATTATCCCCAGAACTAACTAAGGATTGGCTGAAGTGGACATCACAGCTTAAGAATGTCAAAGTACCTAGAAGTCTGATTAAGTCAGGGAGATCATTGAAAGGTGTACACATACATCGGTTTGCAGATGCAAGTCAAATTGCTTGTTCCACAGCCACAATAGCAGTGATTGAACATGAAACTAACAAAGTGATGGGCCTGCTTACATCAAGGTCAAGAATAGCAAAGAGAAACACTTCTGTTTCCCGATCAGAGTTGATAAGTGGAGTTATGGCTGCAAACCTGGTAAAGAATCTGTGTAAAGCGTTGCAAGATCTACCTATTCTGTCTGATACAATTTGGATGGACAGTATGGTTGCGCTTTATTGGATACATAATCCAAGAAAAGCTTTGAAAACGTTTGTAGCAAATAGAGTTCGAAAGATTTCAGAGGCAACAGAGGAAAATAAGATGGCATGGAAGCATTGTACAACAGACATGAACATTGCAGATCTTGGAAGTAGAGGAGCTTCCATAGAGAAAACAGAGAAAATTCGTTGATTTGAGGGACCAGAATGGTTATTTGATGAAGAACATTGACCAAGACAACCAGAGTTCAAGAGCTATAAGAAAATGAATGAGGAGGCAAGACCCTTTAAAGAAATAGTAGCTTACTCTAAAGAGCAAACAGAGATTAATAGGGATGAGTGGGATCTGCAGTTAGAGAAGAAGGCTTACTGGACTACTCTTCGAGTGACAGCATGGGCAGTGAGATTTAAAGAGAACTGCCAGTCAAAGATGAAAAAGAAACAGAAAGTACAAGGTTCTTTGACTACAGAGGAAATTAGGAGAGCCAGAGACATTTGGATTGTCAGAGCACAGAAGGAAAAAGATGATAGTTTAGAAAGACCAGGATGGAAGCTAGAGAAAGATCCAAAGACAGGAATTCTTAGATGCATTGGGCAAATAATACATTTATTTGGAGAATAATACATCTACGCAAAAGCTAATTCAATACGAGCACGAGAGAATCAAACATTTGGGTTTAGTTAGCATCGTGTCTGAAATTAGAGAGAATTGGCACATACTGCATTTTAGAGCACTTGTGAAGCGACATATAGGCCAGTGTAATGTTTGCAAGGTATTCGCTACTAAGCCATTTGATCCAAACATCACTGCACTCTTGCCATTTAATCCAAACATCACTGCACTTTTGAGTACACAGGGGTTGACTTTGCGGGACCCATAACTTACAAGGTTAGACAAAGGGAAGAAGGAAAGGCATATATCACCATTTTTACTTGTGCTAATATAAGAGCAGTGCATTTAGAGGTAGTGAAATCACAGTCAGCAGTCGAGTTCCGAAGAAAGTTAAATGCCTTCATTGTAAGAAGAACTAGACCAAGGACTATTATATCAGACAATGCAAAAACATTTAAAACTACGGCAAATTGGAGAATTACAAGGAAGAATTACATGACTTTCTCGCGGAACAAGACATAAAATGGAAGATAATTCTGAGTAGGTCACTATGGTGGGGCACATTTTATGGGAGACTTATCAAGGACATTAAGGGTGTTCTCTACAAAACCCTGGGTCATTCTCATCTCTCCTTTAAGCACCTTGAAAATGTTATTCTAGATATTGAACATCATTTAAGCAATTATCCATTAACTTACATAGAGAGTGAAGTTGGGGAGGGTAAAGTATTGACCCTTAACATTATAATGTGGGGCCAAAATGCTCACACCTTTGATGACATTGAAATTGAAGTGGAGAGTGTAACAAAGTTTCAGCGACGTCTAGAAAATGTTAGAGCACATGTCTGGAGAAGATGGTCACAAGAATACGTAAAAAGCCTGATGGATTACCAGAGGACTAACAGATCAGGGATAGTGGTTCCGGAAATTGGAGAAGTGGTTCTCATAGTGGGAGAAGAGAAAAACAGAGGTTTGTGGATGAAGGGGACAGTTCTCAAGCACGTAACTGGTAAAGATGGAGTCATTCATGGAGCAATTGTGTTACACAAAGGAAATCATTTGGAAAGGCCTTTACAATTACTGTGCCAATTAGAGATCAAAAGTGAACTGGTTGAAAGAACTCCTGTCGGGAATACAGAGCAGACAAAGCAAGAAGACGAAGAGAAGCAGCTGAAGATGCACAAATGAATACGAAACTCATTTTAGAAGATGAGGAAACTGATTAAGTAAAACTTTAGTTTTCCACTAAACTTTTAGGGAGGTGTATACAAGTTAATTTGTTGAACATTTTGACTTAGCCTCGTTTGGGCTAAAAAACCGCGTGGGTTTAAAAATCGTCGGAGAAGAGAGTTAGAAATAAGTTGTTCTATCAGGATTGTGAACATTGCGAGTTTGTGTATCGGGACAAATCGGTACAAATGCGGCGCACTGTGCTATAATCATAGATAGCGCAAAATACCAAGCTCCTAAAGTTAAATCTAGTACAAAATTATCAATTATAGAGAAAAATACTAAAAAACTATACCCAATCAGAATTAATTCGAAACAATGTCACCTGAATATAGAATATGAATACGGTTCAGAAGAGTTATTGGGTTCATCTGTGTCTTGATGTTCTTCAGAATAAATTGTTCCTATTCTTTAGCAATGTCCGTGCGTCTTTCTCTCCAGAGTTATATCGGTCGAATAAAAAACCAACCCCACCCATCACAACTCATCAAAAAGGTCACGTGACAACAACAGCAAAGTCAATGAAGATAGGGGGCAATACCCCTTTTTCCCACATTCATGTTAATAATTTGGTTGTTGCTACTTCATATTTTCTACTATATGGTAATGTAATGTTTACGCTCTATCACAGAATATTGTTAGGGCTATGGCCTTTGTATGTTTATGTTAGGGTTTTGCCCTTTGTATGTGTGTCAGGGCTAAAGGAACTACATACACCGTCCAAACAGAATTAAAACAACAATGGATAATATATTGTTGCACCTAACTTCAGAAAGCACCTTTCTCTGTTCTGACGTTTTCTATTAGAAAGACTTTTATTCATGTAGTTGTAGTCGAATGTTAAAAAGTGACATTGAAAAAGTAGAAAAAATGTTGATAGTCTAAATTACATTTTTGTTAATATGCACTTTTATACTGGCAACTGAACGAAATTCAAATACCAAATGTTTGCCAGAGCAGAGGATGTGCAAGCCACTTGCCTGCCACCATCCCTTTTTACTCGTATCTAAACTCAAGTCCAATCGGCTTCAAATATTTCTCAATTGCCTCATTCATTCGCTTGTTCATCTCATCGTCAAAATAATTCTTCCAGTCTCCAACTTCTCCTTTTCGAATAAAATCCCCTTTTGTAGTTAGCAAATTTTTTTCCCGTAAACTTTCCATGTTTACAGCTTTGTTTTCTTTCATTTTTTTGAAGCTCAAATGGTCAACTAAAATCTGCACTTGGCCGACTGTCATTTCTTTCTGTAGAAATCTTGCCACCCGTCTGACATTGCCAGCCAAATCAGCTTTCATTTCTTCGTAAAACAAAATACACATATTGGGGTGGTTTCTTCTTTGCCATGCCTCAGCCACATAATCAAAATACGGACAGAAATTGCACAAATTATCCATGAACAGATTAAAGAAAGTCTTAAACTCACCAACGAAATTTAAGTGCTTCATTAACTGTTGATGATGATAAAATGATACCACAGTGTCTTTAGGGTTTCGCAAACATACAATCCTTGACAAAAGTCCTTGGAACACCCTGTGACCAATGAAAGATTTTGAAGAAATAAAGGTTTCCGGCTGTAAGATACAGATATATCCCCCCTCCCCCCAAAAACAATGTTGGCTGAAAAGACTATTACTTACCCTAGCTGATAAACTGACATTGGACGAATTTCAAGCTTTGAAACTGTTGTTATTCAACATTGTTTCAAGGGGGAGAGGGGGATGCTACTGAATTTATGCGAAATTTTAGCTTGGTGTACCAAGACTTTTGGCAAGGATTGTCTGAGCGCTTTTTTTTAAACCGTTAGTTGCATGAAAATCAATGTTATGGGGGTAGGGGTTCTTGGTAGCGCTGATTTCATTGGCGTCGAAAAAAATTTGATATTTAAAATGGAATTGGCCTAATTTAGCTATTTTTCGAATTTTAGAGATATTATGATTATTATTCACTTGTTTACTTGAATTCTTCAAATTCTGCTCTGTTTTTTTCGAAATTAGATATTGAAAATTCACCAGACTTGCAAGGGAAAAAACAAAAGATGAAAAACAGGAAAATTAAGTATTGCAATTGCTGTTCAAAGCACATGTACGTGTGAAAATGTCTCCAAGATAGAATTTTTGGAATGTCAATGGCGGAAACCTTCCTGTTTCTCACTGTGTCGGTGTTGTATAATTAAACGATAAGCTAAGAAATAAAAACGAAATTGACTATAGTATCAAAAGCAGTTGTTGAGTTGCTCTTTAACAAACATGGTGTTTCATAGCAAAATTAGCGACAGAGAGAGAGCGTTGGCTTGCTACTTGCGAAAGGGAAGGTCTTTGTCGTTTCGAAAAATAGCGGAACATTGCAAGATTTCTGTTTCAAGTGTGGTCCGTATTTGTAAGGAGGGGCCTTCAACTAAACAAGAGAATAAGAGGACAGGTAGACCACCACTGATGAGCAAAAGAGACAAGGCAAGGTTTCTTAGGACTTTCAAGAAGATGCGAGAAACAAATGGAAACGTCAGAGTGATGGATGTAGCAAAGGAATGCCAGATCACACATGTTAGCTACAGGACTTTGGTAAGAGCTCTGCATGATGCTGGATATAGGTTTCTGAATCCTAGAAAGAAGGGTATTCTGTCAGCTAAGGATAGGAGGAAGAGAGTATCATATGCCAGGGATGCTTTAAAGAAACATGACAGAAATTTTTGGACGGACGATGTTTTGATGTATCTGGACGGAGTTTCATTCCATCACAAACAAAATCCGTATAACGACGCTTTGTGCCCAAGGGGACGAGTGTGGAGAACAAAAAAAGAGGGCCTTGTGTTTACAAGTAAAGGATCGAAGAACTTGCCTGGAGGGCGTACACTACATTTGTTGGTTGGTGTTTCCTATTCGGCAGGGGTTGTTGTTGCGGAGGAGTACGAGAAGATGAACGCCCGGTGGTTCGCAAAATTTGTGCATGAGACATTGGACAGCACTCTCAGAGAATGTGCAGCGATGAAAAAGAAGGAAAAACTGTTATTCGTTATGGACAATGACCCCAGTCAAAGGAGCAAATTGGCAAGCGATGCTTTAGAAGAAGTGGGTGCTGAACTTGTTGAGATACCAGCAAGATCACCGGACTTGAATCCTATTGAAAATTTATTTAATATTATAAAATGTAATTTGCGACAGGAGGCGTTGAGAGGAAAAATCGTGAAAGAGGACTTTCAGACTTTTAAAGGAAGAGTTTTGCAGGCATTTAGTGACTTTGATGTAACTGTTATAGATAGAACTATTCGAAGCATGCATGATCGTTTGAGCACTCTAGCCATAAATGATGGATATAGAACTAAATACTAATTCAAAAAAACTTAAAAGTGTTTTTTTGTATGAAAGTTTCTAACTTATGTATCATAAAATTTGAACTGCAGCTTTGAAATTGCTTTTGTTCTCTATGGATTTGTTTCTCTGTAGTGTTTGGCAGCTCCTCCGTAAGCTGCGTGTTTGAAGATTATTTTAAAATACTCATACTAGCAGTTCATCTGAATTTATTGCTTATTGTTTATCAGCAAAAATTTTCAAAAAGCCCTTTATAACTGACTAATTAGTATTGTTGTTCAAAGTTCTGGATAACGTCCATTGCTTACGTAATAAAAAGTGATAGAGTTGAATTGGATTGGAAAAATGCTCTTGGCCACGGTTTACCATCACGGTTTACCATTTTAAAAAAGCTTATAAAAAATAACAGGTTGCAGGTATATTTCGGTAGTTTCCGCAAAGGAGGTACATTACAACGTACCACAAGGCTGATAAGTTTCTACGAAACTGGATTGATAAATTTTGAGATTTAGCCAAAAATGTTCACGGTTTACCATTTTTGAAAAAAATGAATCTTAACTGTTCCTGTTCTTAGATGGAAAATGGTAAACCGTGGTGATTTCTTTCAATTACACTCGAATAGGCAAACGCGAGAATGGTTTTTTTTGTCTTTAGAATGTACATCATAGTGTACCACTTTTTTCGGGGAATTATTTTAAAACTGTCATATAAACAAGAAATTCAAGGGGGAAATGCAATGGTAAACCGTTGTCGTTTGGCTGCCCGAGTACCATTTCGCTTTGTACGGGGCAGCTTCTCTAGGAAGGAGCGTCTGGAAATCATTGTTATTCCAAGAGCATTTTTGCAAAACAATGGCCACATGGGGAGACTGTCTTCTGCTCTTCCAAAGAAAACTGATGCCTGAACGTAAATATGCGCCAGCGAACAGACATCATTTCTGTTTCACGATCATCCATTACCGAGCCTTTGATAAAGGAGATGGGGGCCTTGGCAGTAGCAAACACTGGAGTGTCCCTCGTGAACTCGATGTCCTTGCTGTAGTTGGTTTTGGGTGCAGCAAAATGTACCACATGGCCTTCAAGCAACAGCAGCATGTCAGCCCAAGGAAGTATAACGGGAGACCAACGAAAATCGTTGAGGAATATAACCTCCTTGTTCTCAACTCCAAGCCATGCATACGAGCAAGTAGCTGGGGACAGAAAGCTATCGTACACCACTCTAAGGGGGTCTAAGATGAAAGTCTTGCCACAGTTGGCGGGGCCAGTAATGTAAATATTACGGCCCTTGCCACGACCCATAACAAGCAGTTTGACAATGGCATTTGCAAACACAGACCTATCGATGCAATTTTTGTCAAGGATTTGGAGAGCACACTCGAGCCACTGGCCTTCACAGGTGCACCCAACGCTAAGCTGCTCCTTAAGGATGTCTATTCTAGACATAGAAGCCCTTTCTTGCTTCTCCTTGGCAGTCTCCAACTCCCATACGGTGTCCAGAAGATCATTCAGCTTTTTATCGCCTCTGTTCAGGACAAACTCGTACAACCTTCTGTCACCCTTTTCAAAACTGGACTTAGCCCGAACAAGAACATCTAAACGCGATCGCAGCTTATTTTCAACTATAATATTGGCGACATCAAAGTTTGAAAGACGCTTTGACTTCAGCTTCTTTTCCTTTGAAGGGTTTTTTGCAGCTTTTTTCCTTGTTGCCTTGCTCGTTTTTGGAGAAGAAACAGTTTCAGGGTGATTGCTGCTGGTAATGAAACTACTATCCTCCTTGACAACATAATTGAATGCTGTATGATAGCCTGTGTGACCAGAAAAATTAATGACAATACCATACTTTTGTTGGACATAATTTTTCACTTTTAGCCATCTCTGTAATTTGTCCAACAAAATGCACATGTGGAAATGGTAGCCGTTTACTTTGTGCTGCTCCATGCAACATGCCCATTGGGAAATTTTTGCTGTCGTTACTGCCTCAAAACATTTCACGATCATATCAGAGAATTTTTCTCTATCATAAACTTCAGTGTTAGCGCTACTGTATGTTATCAGATAAACTTTTCTTACGTCTCTGCCCCCAATTTTTTGAGGATCTGCGTTGCTACTGGAGTTAGCCATTTTGACTATCTGAAGACATATGTAATCATAATTAAAGAATTTCAACTTTTACTCCCTCAACCGTCAACCAAATTGGCCTCGGTTTCAAAAAGTGACCTCCCTTCTTTAGGTAGATGCAACAAATTTTCAGAATACAAATAATTTCTAATTTTGCTTTATTTTACGTATGAAACCAATATTTTTAGAGTAGATAGACAATTATGTTATGAAGTGGACTAGATATTGAAAAAAAAACACCACCACTGAAATCAGCGGCATGGAAAACCTCAGATTGGAACTAATTGCTTGATCTCAAATGCACTGCTTCAAAAATATTTGTCAGACAATCCTTGACAAAAGTCCTTGGAACACCCTGTGACCAATGAAAGATTTTGAAGAAATAAAGGTTTCCGGCTGTAAGATACAGATATATCCCCCCTCCCCCCAAAAACAATGTTGGCTGAAAAGACTATTACTTACCCTAGCTGATAAACTGACATTGGACGAATTTCAAGCTTTGAAACTGTTGTTATTCAACATTGTTTCAAGGGGGAGAGGGGGATGCTACTGAATTTATGCGAAATTTTAGCTTGGTGTACCAAGACTTTTGGCAAGGATTGTAGAACTACTTTGCTCTTGTCTAACAGATCGTCAGGAAAAAGGCAGAATGCAAGGTGAGACTTCAAGATTCGTGGCGAAGCCATATTTTCTATAGCGCAAATGGCATCATCGTCTAGGAAATGGAGAAGAACGGGTGCTTCTAAAAATGGAACTCTCTCCATTAAATCGACGGACTTGGCCTTTCTGATGTCACAGTCATTCTGGACGCACCATACAAGCTCCTGTGTCCAGGTTGTCCCATTCTTTGGAAAAGCAAAAACATAAATATCATCTTTGCGTACATCCCAGCATTTGATTCTGTCTTTAACCTTTTCGTAAGCTGCAGGAAGAACATAATTCCCAGGTATTGTTCTGATCAATTTATGGCCTAAGTTTATAACAGTGCTTGGATATCCTTGCTTTATTCTCTCGGTGTCCTCTTCTGAAAGTGGTGCTGTACCAACGGCTGCCATATTTTTAAGCGGATGCTCGAGTACTTAGTCCGTTGATAATCCTTTCCTGAAATACCTTTGTAAACAGGTCAAGCATATCACCCAATGAAAGAATAGTATTGTTTTCAAAATTGAATCAAACCAAGTAAACAAACAAAAAATCCAATAAATCGTCGATGGTAGCCTGCGTGTGTAATGTCGTAGTGTTTGTGTATACCATTGTTTAGTGTTGACCTTTATACTTTGTATTTTCACGCTGTTACTTGTATGTAGTCCCTATTGTAATATAATCAGTTCACGAGTAAACAAGCTACAGTTCAGTCGTGTGTGAACTCCCTCTCGCTCAGAACATTACTGTATAAAGTCTGAACGCCAGTGTCAGGGGCGGATCCAGCCTGAAATTTTACATTCGCACAGGCAGAAAAACCAGCGTGGGGTCTGGGGGCGCTAAGCCTTCAAAAGGGGCAGGACATGGAAAATTTGACGTTTTACCAAATTCTAAGGGCTGAAATTTGGTCTGGAAATCGCAATATGAGATCTTGTATTTGATTATAATAACATTTGAGAAATTTTATAAATCTGTTATAATCTGTTTTCTACGGAACAATATATACACTACGGAAGAAATAATACTGATACCAAAATAATGTCAACACCTACTTATACAACTTATCATAATAAAAATGATAAATAATAATAATAAAAATAATAATAGTAATTATAATAATTCAATTTATTTCAATTAATTCAACTATAAAAGCAACAGTGTTAATTTTCTAACTCGTGAATAAAATACCAACAAAATGAAGGGCAAAAAGCTGCCTCAGAAATCATGCCCTAGACATCAGAAAATCAGTCATAAGGCTACGTTCCCACATCATCGAGAGCGAGTTGGGCCGTTGGTGCATCGGCGCAAATCGCTAAACCTATCACTGATTTAAACAGGAAGCGGTTATTTTGAATTTTCAATAATAACCTCCGAATTTAATTGATAAAGGGGAGGGAATGGACAAGGAAAGACTCTTTTCCCCACCATAAACTCAAAGAGTTCCCCCCAATCACGACCCTAATCATACAGTGGGAAACGTAGCCTCAAAAATCTGAAAGAAATAGAAATTAGGAACTCACCATACATACCAGCGATTGAATATGGTCCCGAAGACGAAGCGAGCCACGTTTTATTCAGTCGCTCAAAAGAGATTACGATTATAAACTCTCTACCTGAGAGAGTGCGCATTTTTGTAATTAACTCTTTACCCGAGGGGATTCATTTTGCAACCCTCTACCTGAGAGGGACCATATATAGCAACCCTCTACCTGAGAGGGACAATTTGCAACCCTCTACCTGAGAGGGACCACGCAAAGCAAGCCCCTACCTGAGAGGGACAATTTTGCAACCCTCTACCTGAGAGGGACCACGCAAAGCAAGCCCCTACCTGATAGGGACAATTTTGCAACCCTCTTCCTGAGAGGGACCACGCAAATCAAGCCTCTACCTGAGAGGGACAATTTTGCAACCCTCTACCTGAGAGGGACCACGCAAAGCAAGCCCCTACCTGAGAGGGACAATTTTGCAACCCTCAGTTTTTCTAAAAAAAGTCACCTATCCTTCTAGGCAGCTTTATAACCAAAGAGGCATTGCATTTAATATGAATAGAAAAACTGAGATGCAATGATAAAGTTACAAGATAATCTCTTAAAAAGACAAACAAAATCAAAATGCTCTGGAGAATCAAATGTGATAACCCAAACTTTCTAAAAATAAATCTCATACTGAGCCATATTTAAATATAAAAAGCAAGAAGCATTAAAGCTTGAACTGTCCAGAGTCTTCAAGCCGAAGCCAAGCATTGAAGAAGGCAGCTTTACATGAAAATTATAGGCCAACGTCCTAAAGCTTTCGACAAATACTCTGGAAAACCCTAGAGCAGCTGCAGTTGTAGCCGTACCTACACAGGGGCGCAGTGGGAGTTAACTTTTTGGGGGGGGGGCAAAGCTGAAAATTTTCCGATAAAACTATGATTTTTCCGACAAATTTTTTCTCAATACATTCCTTGAAGATTACCCTTGCTGCATATACTGCAACACTTGATATTACAATATCACGAATGGATCTGGAAATCGTTAACGAATGGATCGTTCGTTATACACCTTCAAGTTCAACAATAGCCTTCATTCTAGCAAAACTTACCTAATATAGATCGCTACAAACAAAACTGCAACTAGTTATAAATTTACACCCTACAAGTCTTCTCGCTATACTAGACAATAAACTGTCAAGTTAGTGTTTATAGCTGTGTATAGCAAAAAGATTTTTTTGGCAATTTTTAAATCGCATCATAATTACTTTGCATTTATTTATGCTAAACCTTAAATAGATATAACGCGTCCAAAAGAATAGTTTTCTTTTAACTGAAATTTATATTAACTGTTACTCAAGCAGCATCTTTCTCAAAAGAGGTGTGGCAGCATACAAATCGATGATGTCACCATCGATATTGGCGATGATGCCAATATCACTTTCGACGTTGATTGTTATCAGAGAGGAAAGGCGGTGCCAGGGGCGAAACTACCCGGGGGGTGTGGGGGGGTGTGACACCCCCCCAATCCAAAAAATAGTCGATTTCGCAGGGCAATCGAAGATTTCGCAGGGCGCCAAGAAGAAATTTATTGCCACGCAGAAATGCCACCTCTGAAGTTCGTAAACAGCCGTTTAGGAATTTTGAAATGGAAATATCGTATTTGTTATGAACCTCCCTTCCTGACATTGCATTTTAGAGAACGGAACAGGTATGTAAGGAAAAGCGTTATTTGCAAAGCGAAAGCATTTCTTACCGAAAGTCATAGCCAATGGATGCAATGATTGATGCATATGTTTACGAGGGCAAGGTTGAGTCATGCAAATTAATTTAAGTTGTAAATTATTTTCATGACAAGCACAACGTCACTGGGGGGGGGGGGAATAAGGGGCTGAAGTCCCTCACTTTGGTCAAGATAGGAATTTTTTATCATTTTTTCTATTACCTTTTAACAGTGCATGAACTAAAAAACATAATAAATCGTTAAGATACCGATTTTGTTTCATCTAATTGCTAACTTTTCCACGTATATTTTTATTATTTTTCTTTTATTTGCATTAATTCAGTAAATCATTTTCTGTATCATTGCAATGTTTTAATTTTGGATGTGTAAACATGGCCTTCTTGATACAAGAAACTGCACATTTCTGTTCAGGAAAAAAATTCTCCCAATCAAAACAACATCTTCCTCTGTCATTCACAACTACGTGCAATCTGAAACGAAAGGTTGCCGTTTCTTTCCTTCCCCAACGTCTAACACTAGAGTTTTAGCATGACATCCCCCTCCCGTTTTTTCCCAATTAACAATAATATTTTAAATAAACAATCAATTCTTTTAGCACAATAGTATTTTGCTAAATTTTTGTCTGAAAGATGCTTTTTAGCCCTTTTCACAAGGTATAATTTCAAAAAAAATTTTCACGTCGGACCCAACCATGGTGGGTCCTCCTACCTCACTAAACTCGACTCTTAACCCCACTGGGTTAAATTTCGTTGCGCTGTCTACATCATGTACCCATCCCCCCACCCCCCCCAATTAGTGTGAGAGGTGCTTCTATTTATATTATTGAGATGGTAGAGCAAGGAAACACACTCTTTACATTTTCATATCTTGATAATCATTCAAGATTTATAACTTAACTGAACGAAAATACGAAGATAACTGAACTACGCTTTACAACGCTTCGGATTAAATAGTACTTGTCACGTGATTATAAAAGGTCATGTGATCTGGGGAGCGTCCTACTACATCCTCCCCCTTCTTATTTAAAAAAAAATACAGCATACGTATTTTTTTTTTACAATTTTTTTTTTGCGTTAACGTTAATTAAGAAAAACATACTGAAAGCGACAATATCCATGTTAACGACGTAAACGAGAAAATTTGTCTACATCCAATGAGAGAACATAGATGCCCCCGTGTGGAGCACCTTCTAAATGTAGAAACTGACATGACTTAACAAGACCACGGAGTCGCCCATGTTTAGCTAGGATTTCTCTACTAGGTGGGAACGACTCGTAAAGAAATTTACATGCTTCTGATGCTACAGCGGACTTGGAGGGTTTACACTCTAAAAACGTTCCTAATCGAAATGCCACATCGGCTAAGTCCTTATTTGGGGAAGCAGGGTGTACTGGAGTGACACTTTCCTGTGACGAGTCTACGTGCTCGACTGTAGCTAAAGGAGAAATATCAGACGGTGTTGTGTCGGGTACGACCACAATCTTTTCTACATTAACTGGATGTGACCAGTCTTGTCCTGAGGTGGCATGGCGCAAATTTAAAAGATCCTGGCGACCATGTGGATGGCCTGTGACGATGAAAGGACCATCGAAGTTGCGCAGAAAGCGAGATTTTTGGCCGCTTTTGGAGGGAGCGGACTCCTTGCGCATGTAAACGAGTTTTCCATCTGGCACGTGTAAATCGCGCGAAGCGATGTCGTACAATTCGCGTTGGCGGCGGCGCAAGTCTGCTTTTATGGCGCGAAATTGTTCATGTGCTTGTTGCATTCTGGCTACAAGATGATGTGCATAATGATCAGCAGGCATGCTATAAACATTGTCTTGCGAACCCCCTTTGGGAGGGACGGCCTCATCGTTGGGCGGTGCAACATGTTCTTTACTCGTGAGCAATAATGAGTGGATAGATTTCAATAAAGAAGTCGTATCAGAATCGACAGACGGTTCCACCTTAGCAATATGCGTATGGAGTGAGTTAGGTTCAACAGAATTATAATGCGAAATATCCTTGGTCCTATTATGACGAACAGCTTTACAATTAAAGCGACCACATTTGGTGCACTTATGAATATAACCTTTCTTACATCTACCATTAGAAAGTTCACAAAAGGCACGGGGATATTTATTATATTGAAAGCAAAGTTCACCTGAAGGTTTTGGTGTTGCTTCTTGACTGCGTGCAGGTGCTTTTCTTGGGTAGGCAGGAACAGGCGTAACGGGTAAAGCATTGGCTGTAGAAATAGGCTCGTCAACTGCGATTGAAGTAGTTTTGGTCAACTGCGTCAACTGCGATTGAAGTCATTTCCATCGGCTGTCATGTGAATACCTGGAATTAGTTTCTCCAAGGAATGTTGGGTCTCACAAAACCGGTGTGCGAAGTTGGAGACGCTTTCGTGGTGTTGTTGGCGCATGGTATAATACGTGGCCAAGAGATTGCGAATTTGCTGGTCTTTTGGAATTCCACGTTGGGAGTGAAGAACCATTAGTGCAGCATTGTAAAACTGGTAATAGTCATCAGAGGTCGGAGATGCAGGCAATCGGACGAGATGAGTGCTCTCATAATTGCAAAGAATATCGAAGGCACGGCTATCCTTTCGGCACTGTTGCTTGAGGTACGTTAGATAAAACTGCGGATTTGCACCAGAAGATCGGAGAACCTGCTTGAACTGGTCCAGAAAACGGTCAAGATCTTCAATTCCTGTATATTCAGGCAGTGTAAGGTTCGGCAGGCGAAGAGCAGCATGACCAGGAGAAGTTTGCGACTGAAGATTTATAAGGTCGGATAAATCTTTTACGGCAGAGGCAAGTGATTTCAATTCTTCGGTTCTTGACTTATTGGATGCATTTTGTTCTTTAGCAACAGCGGCCAAACCATTGATAAGTCCGAGAGTTTCTTCTTGCGACATACGGGACGGCGATCGTGACAAAACGGGTCATCCACCAGATGTGAGAGGTGCTTCTATTTATATTATTGAGATGGTAGAGCAAGGAAACACACTCTTTACATTTTCATATCTTGATAATCATTCAAGATTTATAACTTAACTGAACGAGGATACGAAGATAACTGAACTACGCTTTACAACGCTTCGGATTAAATAGTACTTGTCACATGATTATAAAAGGTCATGTGATCTGGGGAGCGTCCTACTACATTAGCTGTTTATTAGCTTAATTTTGCAAACCAACATTAAATGAAGTGAATATAAAAAAAATTTACGCTCACGTAGAGAAATAGAAATTTCATAGGCAATGAAGTTTCAAGTTTGTTTTTTCTGCTTAGAAGTTTGTCCTTGGTAAAGACCAGTGTACACTGGTAAAGCTTTCACTAGTAACCTATAGACAAACCGTTGCTACGAGGTCTGCAGGGCACCACTCAGTTTTGCAGGGCAGAAACCCTTTTCACCCCCCCAAAGCTATTGGCCAAGTTACGCCCCTGGATGCAAGTGCGCAACCTCTCAGGCTTCAAGATAGCCTTTGTGGTATGCATCAAGCTCATTCCCATTCTGGTGAATAACAACATCTTTTAGAACCTCAAAGCATTCCCTCGCTTTTCCCATCTGCATCAGGCAAACACCAAGATTCAGTTTCACATTCACCTTCAATATCGAGAAGTTGCAAGCTAGTAAGTTTGGCAAAAGGGAATTTCAGAGTTAGCCTCAAAATAACCATAGACAATTGATAGGCTTTCAGTACATGGATTGAGGTGTCCAACCTTTCTAAGCAACTCTGCATACTCCATTGCCAACGCTTCCGGGATTGCCATTAATACACCCTCTACCTTTAACATGATTGATAAGACTAAGAATGTCTTTAATAGCTGTAAAAGTTTCATTTCTTTGATCTTTTAGTTCCTCCGCAATCACTAGTGATAGTAATGCGCTCTTTGCTCCAACATTATCAGCCAACCGTGGTGTTTCTGTTTTTAGCACCCGCTCTGCTGGGCAGATTGGGTCATTAAAAGCTTTAGGTGAGATATTTGTATTGTCATCAGTGCTATATTGAGCCATTGCCTTAACAACTTCATCACAATCAAGATACTGATGAATTTGATGAATTGAGACAAAAGTAAGTTTTCAGAGGCTGTTAGGCTACAAAATGACATATTCAGTAAAAGAGGAGTATGGTGGCCCAGCATTCTCATTCAAAAAACAGAAACATATTTTATGAAATATAAAAAATCACAGATATTTGTGGTAAATTTGACATTAAATTCAAATTATTTTCTTGAAGATTAAAATAACATGTCAAAAAGCAGAATAAACATAATTTCAAATTATTTTCTTGAAGATTAAAATAACATGTCAAAAAGCAGAATAAACATAATAAAAAGATTAAAGAAACACTTCCATTTCCAAGTTTCAAATAGAATATTTTCTTTTTGTTTCTGAAAATCACATTGAAAGTTGTCAAAAGAAACATTTTCGTTTTCATTTTCAAAATGAAATGTCACGATCGGCCCAGCGTTCTCATAGACCACAATGCTTTGCAAGAATAAGCGCCTCATTTCCATGGAGCTTTTCGCGCCCTTTTTGATTTTCAAAATAAATTACCTTTGGCTTATGTAGCCAAGAAAGGGAAATTTTGCTCCATATGGCTGCAGAATATGAAAGAAATAACGAATGGACAGAGGATAACGAACTTCAAAAATTTATTCGCTGTATGGTTGCCAGAAACTTGCGAAGAGCTGAAATTCTTGACTTTCTGCAAAGGGATTTTTCTCAGTACGCTTGCAGCCCTGGTACATTAAATAGGCGCATGAAACATTTTGGAATAAAATTCGTCGACTACGATACAACTGTAGATCAAGTGGGTGAGGCATTTAATGCAGAAAAAGATGGTCTAGACCAGTTATTAGGCTGCCGTGCTATGCACAAGAGAATCAGAGAGCAGTATGGCCTTCATGATCCCAGAGGACTCGTTCACGATGTAATGACCCTTGATGACAATGAAGGACTAGTTCAACGGAGAACGATTGGGAAAAAAAAGAAGGGGTAAAGTTGGAACATTCACGTCATTGGTGCGAGGTTAACTTGTTATTGAATTCATAGGGCTGGCGAAATAGAAGACCATGTCCTCATTTTTTACAAAGCTCTAAAGAACTTTTCAGTTAAAAATAAAAAATATGAGTGGACATTCTTTTTTATAAGAAATTAGGATATTTTTCACTACTCAAAGTTTCTTTATTTTTGGCTAATTAGGTTAGAGTTTGGAAATTAAGAAGTTTGGGAGGAAAGGCAATTAGATCCACTATTATTGGATCTGAATAGGTACCCAGTACCCTTACTACCCAAGCTTAACCCTTGCCCTAATCCTACCCCACAGCCTGCACCTAACCAAACCTTACCCCACCCCGAGTGCACTTCCTGCATCTAGGTGCAGAGGTCTTCTGGTGCAATGTCTGGTGTAGACTTTAGATAGAATGCATCCTGGCAGAAATTATGGAGGGCTTGGAGGGCTGAAGCCCCCTAAATTAAAACCTGAATTTTAGTTTCAACTCTAACACCCTTACTTAATCTATAAAGCCCCGACAGTGAACCCAATCCAAGTAAAGTGAAGAAGCTTGAACCGCAAACCTCAAACTAATTGATATTAGATTTATTAAAAAAAGAAGAAAAAAATTCCTATCTTTCCAATGTGGTATCTGTTGAATATTTGTGCACAAGGGACCTTTGTTTGAGACAGGCACGTCACACATACTGACAGGGAGGCCAAAATGAGCAGCACAAACACCCTTCAAATTAGGTAGAGTTATTTCATCAAACTCAAATGATACAAATTCGCGTGTCTGAATCGGACGATAGGTTTGCTTGCTGTCGGGTTCTGAAGAAAGCTTCTGGACGACAATCTCATGTGGGGCAGATCCGAGTTTTTTATTTTTATTTGATGCCTCGTTTTGTTTTGTTCTTTTGTTACTCATTACCTTATAAAGTTTTTCCCAAGTATCATGCCTCTTCATGATTAATTCAAATTAAATAGGCTACCACGAGGTATGCGTTCTTCGCTGTTAAGTGGCAAGGCGAAGCAAAAAGGGCGCGAAAAGCTCCATGGAAATGAGGCGCTTATTCTTGCAAAGCATTGTGGTCTATGAGAACGCTGGGCCGATCGTGACATTTCATCTTGAAAATGAAAACGAAAATGTTTCTTTTGACAACTTTCAATGTGATTTTCAGAAACAAAAAGAAAATATTCTATTTGAAACTTGGAAATGGGAATGATTCTTTAATTTTTTTATTATGTTTATTCTGCTTTTTGACATGTTATTTTAAACTTCAAGAAAATAATTTGATTTTAATGTCAAATTTACCACAAATATCTGTGATTTTTTTAAATTTCATAAAATATGTTTCTGTTTTTTGAATGAGAATGCTGGGCCACCATAGAGGAGGGCTCTGTTTGTAAAGATCTATTATGACATTTTTGTCTGGAATGAACTCTAATTGAGATGTTAAAAAGTGAGTGAGTTATTCAGCATTATGAATTGTTGTGAAAATTGTTGTGCATTTTTGGATTGTTTCAAGATTGTTCATCTCAATCCAATGCAAGTTTGATGGTGTATTTCTTATCTAATTTTTGAGCCCAAATGATACCCAGAATTGTCTTGCTAAATAACTGTCTTTGAGATCTTTAGTATATGAGTAGGAGAGCCCACATATATTAAATAGTGTCATTAAACTTTTACTACATGTCAAAGATATATCATTTGATAACACCTTATGCACAGGGGTAAGAAACCAAAAGAAGCTGATGTATTGCCCTGAAATTTTCAATTAAGGCATCAATCTCTTCATTTTTTGGAATTGAAAATTGTGTGTTTGTGTTATTTTTTTGTTTGCAAATTGTGAAATTTGATTCTTTGCATGTCATTTCTTTTAGAGCTCTGTTAACAAAGAAATCTTGCAAGATAAATTTTTTCCAAAAAGTGTCCTCAGAAAGACTGCAGTGTCTTATGGAGGAATTTGCATGTCTTCATGAAGCTGACAAGAGATCTGCAATCAAGAAATTGTGGGATTGAATGACCAGGCTCGCCTTTTTCAAATAATAGGAGGTTACTTCCTGAAAAAATCTCTGGTGACAAGGGTGCTGTAAAAGTCTCCATTCTTAAACCATGGCATCTTTCAATAGAATTGTCAGTGCAAATGACAGTGCTTTGCCCACCTAATTGGCAGTTATCAACCTTTTCAACTCTGAAGAAAGTGCACAGCAATTGCAGACCATCATAGTCTTCAATTTTGTTACCACTAACTCTAAATTTATTTCCAAGGAGGGGCTTTAGTCTATGTGTAGTCCTAGTCTGGGCTAAAAAACAAGCATCTTTGTAGACTGCCTTCCAAATGTGGCATGACAGTGCTCCCTTGATAAGCTGGTATATTTTCAGGTACTTTAGACTTTGCTGAAGAGCTTTCTTTAGGGAAAAGAGGGGAGACTGCCACATTGCTAAATAGAACATTTCCAGCATTTGAAGAGAGTGGGGTTGTACTTTGCTCTTCTTGATTACAGACTGCCTGGAAGGGCTAACCACAATGGAATCTGAGATTTCATGGTTGTTTATGGGGCTGTCAGTGGTGTTGTTAAAATACTGATGGTCTAAAGTAACTGTTTCTGTTGTTGACAGTTGTGATTCATGAGTTAATGGGATGACAAATCTTGTTTCATGGGGATTGTCTCTTGCTACATTTTCACTTGGCAGTTTTCCAAATATGATATTATGTTAATTCTTTTTCAAATGTGTTTTTTTTATCTCTACAAATTGCATCTGCAAAATCACACAATTTACAGTGGTAGTGGCAAACATTCTGTTCAGATGAGTATGAACAGTTTAAAGTTGGATATTTGAAGAGATTTGTTGTTATGGCTGAGGATGGTTTCTTTGGGTGTAAGGTGAAATATTCACCCACTTCATTGCCTTGTGACATGATTGTTCAGAATTAGGAAGTATCAATGAACAAAAAACTATTAAAATATCACTTTCAGCAAAGCCAATACCGCCTCACGCTGTTGGATCTCTCTCATCACCCCCAAAATACCCAATAATCCATACAACATAAATACTTTCTCTGTATCTTCTGCCCCTCTCCCAAACCAAAAATGCCAATCAAATATCACAAAAATATTTGTTCTCCTTTTTAATCCAAATACCCACCCTAAAATACTCACTCACAAAATACCAACCCAAAAAAACACCCACAAAATGCCTACCCAAAAATACCCACCCACAAAAAACCCACCCACAAAAAACCCACCCACAAAAAACCCACTCACAAAAAACCCACCCACAGAAAAACCACCCAAAAAAATACCAAACCAAAAATACCCACCCACAAAATACCATCCACAAAATAGTGTTCTTTAATTATTTTGTTATTTTGCCCGCCCCCTCTAATATAAGCACACCTTTTTGTAGACTGAGGCCCACACTTCAGATATTCCAAAAACCAACAAATGCTTTGAAACCAAAAACCAGTTGTTAACTTACTTAACTAGGGGTATCTCAGGCCCAAGCACTATACAAAGTGAATTGAAACAACAGCTAAAAAGGTAATCTACAGTATGAAACTAAAAAGGGAAGATTCAGATGAGTAACACAGCAAACACCTGAGAAAACGGTCCTCGGCTGGTAAATTGAACTGAAGTTCGATTCCCGCATTCCTGCAATAATTTAGGCGCAATAAGCGCAGCTCCTATTTACCAGTTTATGCTTATGTTTATGCGCAGTTTATATTAGGGTTTTGCCCTTTGTATGTGTGTCAGGACAAAAAGAACTACACCTTCCAAACAGAATTAAAACAACAATGGATAATATATTGTTGCACCTAACTTCAGAAAGCACCTTTCTCTGTTCTGACGTTTTCTATTAAAAGGACTTTTATTCATGTAATTGTAGTCGAATGTTAAAAAGTGACATTGAAAAAGTAGAAAATATGTTGATCCTCCAAATTACATATTTGTTAATGTGCATTTTTATACTGGCAACTGAACGAAATTCAAATACCAAGTGTTTGCCAGAGCAGAGGGTGTGCAAGCCACTTGCCTGCCCCCATCCCTTTTTACTCGTATCTAAACTCAAGTCCAATCGGCTTCAAATATTTCTCAATTGCCTCATTCATTCGCTTGTTCATCTCATCGTCAAAATAATTCTTCCAGTCTCCAACTTCTCCTTTTCGAATAAAATCCCCTTTTGTAGTTAGCAAATTTTTCTCCCGTAAACTCTCCATGTTTACGGCTTTGTTTTCCTTCATTTTTTTGAAGCTCAAATGGTCAACTAAAATCTGCACTTGGCCGTCTGTCATTTCTTTCTCTAGAAATCTTGCCACTCGTCTGACATTGCTAGCCAAATCAGCTTTCATTTCTTCGTAAAACAAAATACACATATTGGGGTGGTTTCTTCTTTGCCATGCCTCAGCCACATAGTCAAAATACGGACAGAAATAGCATAAATCATCCATGAACAGGTTAAAGAAAGCCTTAAACTCACCAACGAAATTTACGTGCTTCATTAACTGTTGATGATGATAAAATGATACCACAGTGTCTTTAGGGTTTCGCAGACATAGAACCACTTTGCTCTTGTCTAACAGATCGTCAGGAAAAAGGCAGAATGCAAGATGAGACTTTAAGATTCGTGGCGAAGCCATATTTTCGATGGCCGAGATATGATGATCATCAAGGAACTGGAAAAGAACGGGTGCTTCCAGAAATGGAACTCTCTCCATTAAATCGACGGACTTGGCCTTTCCGATGTCACAGTCATTCTGGACGCACCATACAAGCTCCTGTGTCCAGGTTGTCCCATTCTTTGGAAAAGCAAAAACATAAATATCATCTTTGCGTACATCCCAGCATTTGATTCTGTCTTTAACCTTTTCGTAAGCTGCAGGAAGAACATAATTCCCAGGTATTGTTCTGATCAATGTACGGCCTAAGTTTATAAAGGTGCTTGGATATTCTTGCTTTATTCTCTTGGTGTCCTCTTCTGAAAGTGGCGCTGTACGAACGGCTGCCATATTTTTAATCGGATGTTGAAAATATTAGAGGACCTTTAACCCATGTTCTATTATTCTATTATTCAAGACAGTACCAAAAGAATTTCAGGTCGTAGTCATATTGCATATCCTAGTTCAGTTAAGTGGCGAAAAAGTTAATGTGAGTGGCAGCTAGAATTCGGTTTTTACTAAACTATGGAATCACCCAAAACGTGCCAAAACGACCCATAACCAGCCATTACCAGCCATTACCAGCCAAAACCGGCCAAAACCGGCCAAAACCGCCCATAACCAGCCAAAACCGGCGAAAACAAGCCAAAACCGGCCAAAACAAGCCAAAACCGGTCAAAACAAGCCAAAACCGGCCAAAACCAACCGTGACGACCCAAAATTACACAGAACGACCCAAACGATCCTAAAAGTTGCAAATAGCATCGAGCAGAACGACCATTTTCGCGCCTTTTTTCGTCCTGTGCAGGGGGGGGGCATCGTCTTTCAGGGTATATCTATATTATAGTTTACTCAAAGGCATTGGTTGTTAGCCCGGGGGGCACTCATATGTTTTCGCATACAAGGATATGCCGACCAACTGCGTATTGTTTTCAGACTTAAGACTCAAGGACAGGGTATCACTTTTTGACTCTGACCCCATGACAGGGTTGTACTTTTCTTTATTGGACAGGGTTATGATGCGTGAAACCATAGCAAAAATAAAATTTTGAATTATGACAATTTAAATTTTTGATAAACTAAACAGCGCAGAATGAACCACAATTGATTGCCGAAACTGTAGAATGTTTTTTGAAACTATAAAGGAGAATAATCTATGCTGGTTGATAGCCTTGACAAGTTCCGGGACAGGGTATCAGTTTTTTTAATTTGAATCCAAAACAGGGCGCCTTTGCGAATTTCATGGGGCTTGTCCCCGTATTTAGTAAAGTGTAGTACCCCCCTCCGGGATTGTTGGCAAATGCTACAACTACTTCTACTGCCTTTAAGAGGAAATTATACCGTACAGTTCATAATTAATTTTGTCATTATGGCTTAACAATGCTATCTTTCATGAGAATTTGGCAGCTCGTTAGTGAAATATCGAAAAAATATTGATTTGTTAAAAATTCTTGTTAAGTATATTAGTGATAATTCCTAAGAATTTTTAAGTAACAACAGTGAAAGCTTTTGAGTTATCTTTGAAAAATATCAGTAAATTACCAATTTTGTGCATGGAAGCAACTGAAAAACGTCATGTTTTTTGCCTCCACCTCAACAATTGGGTTGAATTATTGTCCACGTTTAATCAATTTCAGTTTTTTTGATTTAAAACAAAGTAACAACAGAACTTTCTAAATAATAGCCATCTAAAATCCATGCCTCAAACACATTAACATAATAAAATGTTCTCAATAATTCTTCAAAATTTTGATGCCATATCAAATAATGTTATCTTTGTATACAAGAATTTATAAGAAACTTAAAATGTTTTTCCTTTTATTAGCTATGATACAAGTATTGTTAAATATCATAAAAATATCTATATTGAGTTCAGGAGATTCTGTCAAGAGGATTCCTGCCAATTGTCGCCTCAGGTTCAGTTCCACTGTTTCAATTCTCTCATGGGCTGGGGAGAAAGTTGTGTTAATAAACTTTGAGGTGGAAAAAATTTATCGCCCTCATTTTCTTGGTTGTCCACTCTCAGTCCCCGTACATAGGATGAAAAAGGGGGCGAAAACGGTCGTTCTGCTCGATTGCAACGTTTTGAATCGTTTTGGGTCGTTCTGTGTAATTTTGGGTCGTTACGGCTGGTTTTGGTTGGTTTTGGTTGGTTTTGGCTGGTTTTGGTTGGTTTTGGCTGGTTTTGGTTGGTTTTGGTTGGTTTTGGCTGGTTTTGGCTCGTTTTGGCTGGTTTTGGCTGGTTATGGGTCGTTTTGGCTCGTTTTGGCTCGTTATGGGTGATTCCAGAGCTTAGTTCAACCGGCTTGAATTTTTCCAAAGCGTCAAAGCAGCAAAAATATATCAGATAACGAGAATAAACATATAACTGACAGTAAGTTGCATTCCAACAAAAGCATTAGGGAGTAGGAACGTCCATTCAAAAACCCATCAAATTCGTTCTGAAGGCATGCAAGGTTGCTCATACAGAGTTTATCATGGACCAAAAGCATAAACCAATGCTCATATAGTGAGTACAAGTTGGGCATCTGGCCATTAAGGATAGATTTTCTTCAAGTAATTACTTACAAAACCTTAGCTTTTTATCTTATTGTACACCGAACAGGATACAAAGCAGATAAATCATGAAAGTCTTTTGAAATCATCTTTTGAAAAACTAAAACAGACATATTATATGCTTAATCCCCTTTAACCCTTTCAAATAAAAATCCTTTCCAGGAAGTGGGCCTGCGAGTGCACCAGCCCTTGACTGCCTGGAGAATAATTCTCTTTACGGTCTGTGGCAATAATGGAAAACTGTTTTCCGGCTGATGCACTTGCCCGCGAAAATCACTCCGCTCTGGAGGTGATACGGAAATCACTCCGGAGTCACTCCGTAGCAGAGCGTTTTAGTGTAATCGCACGAATCCGATATGCTCCACTTTAAAACAAAGGATTTTTTTATTGTTTTCTGCTTGACGCAATTCGATCGATAGTGAACAATGGCGCTTTCTGAGATTTTGTTGCTGTTGGATAATGCAAAATCGAAATCATCAAAACATTTTTGTATTTGGATTTCATCTCTTCCCAAATTTTAATGAAGTGGCCCTTGGGCGAAAAACATACTTTAACACATCACATAGCAACACAATCTCGCTATCCGTTCTACGAACCCCATCATTTCTCTCTCAATTTAATGGTTGTTTTCGTTATTTTATGCATAGCTATTGAAAACGAATTCGCAACAGCACATAGATTCGAAAATATCATAAAAAATTTTTATCTGGTTGATTTTGTGTACCAGAAATGCAAAGGAATACAGGCTTATGAGCGAGCGGAGCGTCGTAGTGTAACTGCTACCCTAAATAACACTCCGGAGTAATCCGGTATACTGTAACTCTAGCCTAAAACGCAGAAGCGCTGGTTGGGACCGGGCTGGACCGATTCGGTTTCCTGTCATTGTTCGATGATTGGCCCTTCCTAGAAAATTTGTCCACTATATGCTTTATTGTACTGCAATACAATATGGACCGGCAGAATTGGGACCAATTTTGGGTTTGATAGACAGAAATACTAAGCACAGGGCTAAATCGGGACCGACTTTATCGCTATCAAATTCGAGGGGCATTTCACTTAAAAAAATCCCGTACAACCCCTCTGAAAATCCGAAAAAAATCCGAAAATCTGTGTCGCGAATTGGTTGAAGCACGACAACAAAAAACTCACAAGATTTGATTTTCCATCTCCATCTATTTTTTCCAACCAAAACCGTACAGCGATAACATAAAAAACAACAGCGGAAGCTCATGCCCACACTCTTCTCCTTACAATCACCCGTTCTACTCGATCCGCTCTTTGTGTCTAACAAACAATAAAAAGGTTAAAGGTCATTCAAGATGATATTGTTGATGAAATTTGTCGCAAACCTCCCCTACATTCCCCATTTGCGCCCCTGATTCAGTGTCTCAATAAGTTGATACATTTAAGCTTTGCAATTTAATATAAAATATACTTGAGATGATTGCGTTTGAGAATGCTGGAATGGAAAAATGCTGATGCAGATGTTTCAAAACTTTTATCTTCTATCCATATCTTAGAAAACGGAAGCTTATTGCTTGTAAATATCCCAAACAATCTCCTTTTCTGCTTTTCATTCAATAAATAAAGGTTGCTACGTGCTGAAGTTTTACTTTTCGATGTTTCATTATAATTCTATTAAAAATGAACGGATAGCTATGTCTTGACAGTATTAATTTGAAAGGTGTCTAGCTGTTTGTGAAAAATAAGGACAAACGGTATCAAACAAAAGCTATTCCTAGCTTTTGAAACAACACGGGCTCTCTAAGCTCGTGAATTTTATGGCTGTGATAAACAACTATGGCAGCCATTGAGATAGTGACGCTCTCTGAAGAAGATACAGAAAAGCTAAAGCAGGTTTACCCAAACCCGTTTGTCAAATTGGGGCTGAGGTTCATTCGAGTGAAGCCGAGCAATTGTGTGCTCCCTTCTGCTTATGAGAAGTACAAAAACCAATTCAAGAACTGGGATGTGCGGAAAGACGATGTCTACGTGTTAACGTTTGCCAAAAACGGCACAACCTGGACACAGGAGCTCGTTTGGTGCCTTCAGAACAACTGTGACATTGAAAAGGCAACAGGTAGTCTCTTACATGAACGTGTGCCATTTTTAGACATGGCAGTTCTTTCTGACCACGTGAAGCATTTGGCACCAGTCAAGACAGTAGATCCTTTAATTCTGGCCGAAAACATGGATTCACCAAGGGTTTTAAAATCCCACCTCCCATTTTGCCATTTTCCAGATGACATGCTTGACAAATGCAAGGTTGTCACATGCTTGCGAAATCCAAAGGATACTGTTGTTTCCTTTTACTTCCACGAAAAGTTGATAAAACTTCATGACTACGATGGAAGTTTTGAAACATACTTTGATCTCTTCATGGAAGACCTCATACTTTACACACCGTATTTCGAGTTTGTGGCTGAAGCATGGAGGAGAAGAGATCACCCGAATCTTTGTATCTTGTTTTTCGAAGATATGAAAGAGGATTTGGCCAGCTGTGTCAGAAAGGTGGCTAAGTTTCTCGGGAAAGACGTCACAGAGCAACAAGTTCAGATTCTAGTTGACCACTTGAGCTTCAAAAAGATGAGAAGAAATAGGTCTGTGAACCTGGAAAGATTTCAGGATGGGAAGATCTTGGATAAAGAAGGGAGCTTTCTTCGGAAGGGAGAAGTAGGGGATTGGAAAAATTATTTCACTGATGCGATGAACAAGCGAATGGAAGAGGCAACTGAGAAATATCTAAAGCCGATTGGACTTGAGTTCAGATACGAGTAGTCAAATTTTTCAGGATAAACTTATACAAATATCATAAACACTGGATTCTTTTGTTTTATGTTTCGTTTTTTTTGTCTTCGACAGCATGGGAAACCACAAGGGATTGCCTGCCTTTTCAATTTTGTCCACTGAGAGAAACGGTTTACAATACTGTTATCCCAAGGGACCATGCCATGCACCATGCCATGCACCATGCCATGCACCATGCCATGCACCATGCCATGTCAGGCAACCGCAGCATAGGTTCCAAATCTTTGATTGGCTGAGCGACCTAAAATTCTGCATACCCCATTAGCCAATCAGAATTCAAGAAAATGACAACAAACGTACCTCGCAGCTAAATTTAGGCCTATTCCGGACGTTTTTACCACTACCCACAAAAATAATAGTGTAAAATGTGCTGACATAAATTTTCTTTAAAAAATTGAGTCTTTGATGAATTTACGAAGAAACTGCCATTGTACTCAGCAAAAAGTTTTCCGCCATCGTTAGTTACAAAGGCTTGAAACTGTCTCTTTCAAATCCTTATAATCATTAGGTTGGAGGGAGAACAGAGAAATGACAGTTGTTTAACCTTAAAGTTGTTTTATCAACGTAATTAACAAATATGAACTTACCTTCACAAGCCAATGTTACAATCTTTTCTTGTCGTCATTGATGTTTGTGTTAACGACGAAATAAATCACTAAATTCCACTGAGAGAAAATGCAGTCCACCTTTCTCTTAATTGTACAATTTCCTTTGCGCTCAGGTACTTTGAATATTCATTTTAAAGACTTGGAGACTGATGGGAAGCTTATATCCACTGATGTTCACTGCTACGGCCTTGCAAAAGCTGACGCAATTCGTCAAGGATGAAAAGGGCGGGAAAATGAAATATGCATCATTCTCGAAAAATTACTTTGCTGCAACTAAGGCTTTTAAAGATCCGATAAAAACGAAGCGTGTCGAACAGGCTGACAAATCCCAATATCGATGGCTGGGCCTAGAAAGATGAAGTTCTTCCCAGATAAATTTCATTCTTTTTTAATCTAAGGCCCATGGGAGAGGGGCATTTGCGAAATATTTGTACAGGAGTGTCAGATCACACGTTTGACAGGCTGACCAATCAACAAACCAATTTTTTTCCAAATTCAAAACATCCACAGACTTGCAATGCTAGAGTACATTATAAATACAAACATATTTGGAAATGCCTTTGAAATAAGCAAAAATGTTTAATTGTTCAAAGGTTTCCATTTTTCCATATTATTTTTCAAAGCGTTTGTAAGGTGTTCGCTAAAATCATTTTCAAATTT
Organism: Rhopilema esculentum; assembly: GCF_057945365.1. Taxonomy (NCBI): domain Eukaryota; kingdom Metazoa; phylum Cnidaria; class Scyphozoa; order Rhizostomeae; family Rhizostomatidae; genus Rhopilema; species Rhopilema esculentum. The sequence goes on along the minus strand of NC_142834.1, from coordinate 13,303,783 downwards.
TGTACCGACAAAAAAGTGTCGCAAAAACATCTTTACGGCAGGATGAGCAAATTGTCCATTCCAAGACAGATTTCTCAAGCGAATAACCCAATTGCTGTTTTTAAGTTATAAAAATATAAATTGCTTGCAGATTTTTACTGAGACATTGGGACCTATTCACAGTCTTATTAAAATCAGCCATATCGGTCGCAAGATCCAATATCAGAGTGCCCACGGAGCCCTCACTTCAATCACAGCCTGCAGAAATTAGATAAACGAAAAGTTAACGTGCAATTAGAATGTGTGGCAAGAGCTACACATGTTTTGCAAAGGGTCCTGTTTGTAAATTTCCCAGTTCTTAATTTCGTCGTTAAAGACAAAAAGATAGCTGTTGCAAGGGAAACCTAAATTACTTGTTACAATATTAGATACAAAAATGTTACTTTTAACCATAACCAATTGCAATATTTTCATAAAGCGCGTTGGTATTTAATGCTTTTTTTGTTTACTCAGCTTGCAGTACTACCTAATTTTCTGGCTAATTTTTAAATTGAAATAGAGAAAAGCGCAATTTTGCTTATTTGATGCTTCTGGCCATGTTGCTATAAAACGTCTCCAATGAGCCCTACTAAATTTTACAGTCTTTGCTATTCATACTGTATAGATTATTCCCACCTGTCACGTGATCAGCTTATTGCCGCCATGATGGATCACAACCTAGTCTTATTTACCCAATAAGGATTTGAAACAGACAGTTATCTTCGCCGATTTCGAGATAGTATTCATCTAGAATCGCTGGCATGTGTATTTAGCCAACTTGTTTGATTTAGTAAAGCATGATAAAATTCGATTTCGACTTAAGAAAAGCTCCGTTTTTATCTCAAAAGATAGCTAAATAAGAATTCGACAAAGTCAAAATAAATGGTTTTATAAGGCTATCATAAAAGATAATGATAAAATAATACATTTGTTTATACAGAATTTGTCATTTCAGCAACAAACGTGCTGTTATCAATAAAGGCTCTGTTACTGAAAAACATAAAAGGAAAAAAATTGAATAAACTAAAAATTTAATTACTTACAACCAGAAAATTAGATTTAGTTACAAAAGAAAGATAAAGTGATTTTGAAAAATGATCATCTGCCTTTAAATACGTTTTTTACGATAAAAGTGTTATCTTGTCTTCAATTCAACAATTAAAATATGTTCTAGAAAATATATGTCTCTTAAATGTTCTTAAAACTGTACTGTCCTTGAAAGTAAAGGAATTTTTCCGTAGTCTCTGTTTTGACCAAGTCTCATGTTTCGGACATTTGACCAAGTCTAACATTAGATACTTTTCATGCAATGGATTAGAAAATAATAATTTACTTGGAGATACAAAATACATTCATTTTCAATAAAACTACATTAAATTTTGTCAAGCCTTGATATTTTGAAAAAAATTTCGCTTTGTGTCTAGATATATTCTTAAATATTTTTTGGAACACTCTGATCTGGTTTCTCGGGGAACCTCACCAACCCACGAAGAAAACGAGATGCTTCGGTCATGCAATTATCTGTTACAAACATCGGAAAAAGAGAACTGTTGAACAATAAGACTCAATTATGCGATCTGAGGCTGAGCGAAATTCTAATGATTTTCTGAGAAAATCAAAAAATAATTTCTTCCTTCATTAACTACCCTCAAAACCCTTTACAAGTCAGCTGCATGTTTTCTTTAGTAAATTAAAATTACACGGCTCCAGGGCCTATTTTAGTGTGGTTTTTCCCACATTTTGTGGTCTTGGAACTCCAAAATGTGGTCTTGGAAATTCAAAATTGTGGAATGGTTTTTTCATTTTGGTTATATTTTTGTTATAAATATGTTTTTCTGTTGATAGGATTTGAAACTTTATAACATAACAGAACAGTCCAAAACATCCATGAATCGTAGCGCAAGATCCTTGGTCCAGATTAATCTGGTTCAATAAGAGCGAAAATATTACAGCCAATCAGCTTTTTGCTCTCAAATAGTGTTAAAGCCAATCAGAGCTTATAAAAGACCCCTGAATCTAGCGACATAAACAACAATGGCGGCCAAACAGCCACCAAGCTGCGTGAAAGTGCACGCTTTTCCAAATATAAGGAAAAAGCGTCCTTTGAGAATCTACAGAATCGTGGGCCAGCTCAGGTTCTGCAGATTATGAGGTACTCTTTTAACGATGATGAGTACATGGTAATTCGAACAACCCTCGCAAGGATTGTAGCAGCTAAGCCACCTTCTGCAGACGTTGAACGTTTGATTAGCACATACAACCAAATAAAAACAAATGACCGTGCCTCCCTGTCTCCACAAACCATGTTCAATTATCTGTATGTGTCTCAAAACATGCCAGGCGTATCAGAATTTGACCCTACTTCAACTGCTTTGTTTTGGATAAACAAAAAGCAACGACGGGAACATTCGGTATCGAAAGCAAAGGAGCAAGAATGGTTCCTTAAAGTATTTCCGGAAGCAGTTGATGCCTACAAAGAGAGAAGGATCAGAAAAAATGAAAAAGCAAACCTGATGTCGATTTCTGAAACCTGAAATAATTGAAACGGATCAGCTTACTCTAAGGCCCCCAATAAATGGACTCCCCCCATTATTAGTTTTTCAAAAATCTTAAGTTTTACTTTTCGATGTTTAATTCTATTTATATCTATTTATATACAGATAGTTATGTCTTGACAGTATTAATTTGGAACTGTCTAGCTGTTTGTGAAAAATAAGGACTAACGGGATCGTTTATTGGAAACAAAAGTTCTTCATAGCTTTTGAAACGACACGGGCTCCCTAAGAGCAAAAGTATTGTTCCATTTCGAACCTTGAAATCTTGCTGTTCAATATGAGCCTTCGCTAACAAAAGAGTGTCTACGCGAAGTATTTGCAGAATTCCCAGACACCGTAGGTCTCAGGTGAGATCCCTTTCATTATGCTCAGTACAAGACGTTTCAATGGCAAGTACGGTTCTAGGTGTAATCGGCGGCAGCATCAGTAAATAGCGCTGTGATTTCTATGGTTTTGATAAACAACTATGGCAGCAATTGAGATAGTGCCTCTCTCTGAAGAAGATACAGAAAAGCTAAAGCAGGTTTACCCAAACCCGTTTGTCAAATTGGGACTGAGGTTCATTCGAGTGAAGCCGAGCAATTGTGTGCTCCCTTCTGCTTATGAGAAGTACAAAAACCAATTCAAGAACTGGGATGTGCGGAAAGACGATGTCTACGTGTTAACGTTTGCCAAAAACGGCACAACCTGGACACAGGAGCTCGTTTGGTGCCTTCAGAACAAATGTGACATTGAAAAGGCAACAGGTAGCCTCTTAGATGAACGTGTGCCATTTTTAGACATGGCGGTTCTTTCTGACCACGTGAAGCATTTGGCACCAGTCAAGACGGTAGATCCTTTAATACAGGCTGAAAACATGGATTCACCAAGGGTTTTAAAATCCCACCTCCCATTTTGCCATTATCCAGATGACATGCTTGACAAATGCAAGGTTGTCACATGCTTGCGAAATCCAAAGGATACTGTTGTTTCCTTTTACTTCCACGAAAAATTGATAAAACTTCATGACTACGATGGAAGTTTTGAAACATACTTTGATCTCTTCATGGAAAACCTCATACTTTACACACCGTATTTCGAGTTTGTGGCTGAAGCATGGAGGAGAAGAGATCACCCGAATCTTTGTATCTTGTTTTTTGAAGATATGAAAGAGGATTTGGCCAGCTGTGTCAGAAAGGTGGCTAAGTTTCTCGGGAAAGACGTCACAGAGCAACAAGTTCAGATTCTAGTTGACCATTTGAGCTTCAAAAAGATGAGAAGAAATAGGTCTGTGAACCTGGAAGGTTTTCAGGATGGGAAGATCTTGGATAAAGAAGGGAGCTTTCTTCGGAAAGGAGAAGTAGGGGATTGGAAAAATTATTTCACTGATGCGATGAACAAGCGAATGGAAGAGGCAACTGAGAAATATCTAAAGCCGATTGGACTTGAGTTCAGATACGAGTAGTCAAATTTTTCAGGATAAACTTATACAAATATCATAAACACTGGATTCTTTTGTTTTATGTTTTGTTTTTCTTTGTCTTCGACAGCATGGGAAGCTACAAGGGATTGCCTGCCTTTTCAACTTTGTCCACTGAGAGAAAACGGTTTACAATGCTGTTATCCCAAGGGACCATGCCATGCACCATGCCATGTCAGGCAACCGCAGCATAGGTTCCAAATCTTTGATTGGCTGAGCGACCTAAAATTCTGCATACCCCATTAGCCAATCAGAATTCAAGAAAATGACAACAAACGTACCTCGCAGCTAAATTTAGGCCTATTTTGGACGTTTTTACCATTACCAACAAAATTGATAGTGTAAAATGTGCTAACCTAAATTTTCATTTAAAAATTGAGTCTTTGATAAATTTACGAGGAAACTGCCGTTGTACTCAGCAAAATATTTTCCTCCATCGTTAGTTACATAGGCTTTAAACTGTCTCTTTCAAATCCTTATAATCATTAGGGTGGAGGGAGAACAGAGAAATGACAGTTTTTTAACCTTAAAATTGTTTTATCAACGTAATTAACAAATATGAACTTACCTTCACAAGCCAATGTTACAATCTTTTCTTGTCGGCATTGATGTTTGTGTTAACGACGAAATAAATCGCTAAATTGCACTGAGAGAAAATGCAGTCCACCTTTCTCTTAATTGTACAATTTCCTTTGCGCTCAGGTACTTTGAATATTCATTTTAAAGACTTATGAGACTGATGAGTAGCTCACATTCACTAATGTTCACTGCTACAGCCTTGTAAAAGCTGACGCAATTCGTCAAGGATGAAAAGGGCGGGAAAATGAAATATGCATCATTCTCGAAATATTACTTTGCTGCAACTAAGGCTTTTGAAGATCCGATAAAAACGAAGCGTGTCGAACAGGACGGACAAATCCCGACATCGATGGCTGGGCCTAGAAACATGAAGTTCTTCCCAGATAAATTTCATTCTTTTTTAATCTAAGACCCATGGGAGAGGGGCATTTGCAAAATATTTGTACAGGAGTGTCAGATCACACGTTTGACAGGCTGATCCATCAATAAACCAAATTTTTTCCAAATTCAAAACATCCACAGACTTGCAATGCTAGAGTACATTATGAATACAAACATATTTGAAAAAGCCTTTGAAATACGCAAAAATGTTTTATTGTTCAAAGGTCTCCCTTTTCCCATATGCTCTTTTATAGCGTTTGTAAAGTGTTCGCTAAAGTCATTTTCAAATTTTGTACCGACAAAAAAGTGTCGCAAAAACATCTTTACGGCAGGGTGAACAAATTGTCCATTTCAAGACAGATTTCTCAAGAGAATAACCCAATTGCTGTTTTTTGGTTTTAAAAATATAAATTGCTTGCAGATTTTTACTGAGACATTGGGACCTATTCACAGTCCCTTTAAAATCTAGCCATTTTGGCATGACATTATGGCCCAATATCAGAGTGCCCACGGAGCCCTCACTTCAATCACAGCCTGCAGAAATTAAATAATGCTTATTTGATGCTTCTGGGCATGTTGCTACAAAACGTCTCCAATGAACCCTACTAAATTTTACAGTCTTTGCTATTCATACTGTATAGATTATTCCCACCTGTCACGTGATTAACTTATTGCCGCCATGATGGATCACAACCTAGTCTTATCACTGATCTATAAAAAAGACTGGATCGAGCTTCCTATTGTCTTGAAACACCAAAGTTTGAAGCCCGTTCAATTTCAAAAGGAAGAGGGCCCCAAACAATAGCGGGAAGCCATTCCTCAAAACCAATACTTCAACGATATGGATACGCGAGAGCTGCAATGCTGTGTGTATGATTGCTGAAAAAGAACAAGGCCAGAGCAGCTGAAAACATTGCAAGGGGTGACAGAGAAGGCCGTCTCTTTGCATGGGCTGTTCTGGGGCCCTCTCCTCGGATGGCGACACTCTGGTCACATTAGAAGCTCGATCCAGTCTTTTTATAGATCAGTGAGTCTTATTTACCCAGTAAGGATTTTGAAACATACAGTGATCTTCAAATCGCTTTCATGTGTGTTTAGCCAACTTGTTTGATTTAGTAAAGCTACCCTGGGTACCAGAGCCGCAAAAATTAAAGTTGAAAAATTTTCTTCTCTCTTCTCTCTTCTCTCTCCTTCGCCTCCGCAGCTCTCACTCTCACAATTTTTTAATCTTAATTTTTGCGGCTCTGGTACCCAGGGTATAGTAAAGCATGATAAAATTCGATTTCGACTTAAGAAAAGCTCCGTTTTTATCTCAAAAGATAGCTAAAAAAGAATTCAATAAAGTCAAAATAAATGGTTTTATAAGGCTATCATTAATGATATAATAATACATTTGTTTATACAGAATTTGTCATTTCAGCAACAAACGTGCTGTTATCAATAAAGGCTCTGTTACTGAAAAACATAAAAGGAAAAAAATTGAATAAACTAAAAATTTAATTACTTACAACCAGAAAATTAGATTTAGTTACAGAAGAAAAATAAAGTGATTTTAAAAAATGATCATCTGCCTTTAAATACGTTTCTTACGATAAAAGTGTTATCTTGTCTTCCATTTAACAATTAAAATATGTTCTAGAGAATATATGTCTCTTAAATGTTCTTTAAAACTGTACGGTCCTTGAAAGTAAAGGAATTTTTCCGTAGTTTCTATTTCGACCAAGTCTCATGTTTCGGACATTTGACCAAGTCTAACATGAGATACTTTTTATGCAATAGATTAGAAAATAATAATTTACTTGGAGATACAAAATACATTCATTTTCAATAAAACTACAATAAATTTTACAAGCCTTGATATTCTTAAAAAAAATTCGCTTTGTGTCTAGATATATTCTTAAATGTTTTTTGAAACACTCTGATCTTGTTTCTCGGGGAACCTCACCAACCCACGAAGAAAACGAGATGCGTCGGTCATGCAATTATCTGTTACAAACATCGGAAAAAGAGAACTGTTGAACAATAAGACTCAATTATACGATCTGAGGCAGAGTGAAATTCTAATGATTTTCTGAAAAAATCAAAAAAGGTTTCTTCTTTCATTAACTACCCTCAAAACCCTTTAAAAAGTCAGTTGCATGTTCTCTTTACTAAATTAAAATTACACGGTTCCAGGGCCTAATTTAGTGTGGTTTTCCCCACAGTTTGTGGTCTTGGAAATCCAAAATGTGGTCTTGGAAATTCAAAATTGTGAAATGGGTTTTTCATTTTGGTTATATTTTTGTTATAAATATGTTTTTCTGTTGATAGAGTTTTGAAACTTTATAACATAACAGAACAGTACAAAACATCCATGATTCGTAGCGCAAGTTCCTTGGTCCAGATTAAACTGGTTGAACAAGAGCGATTATGTTACAGCCAATCAGCTTTTTGCTCTCAAATGGTGTTAAAGCCAATCAGAGCTTATAAAAGACCCCTGAATCTAGCGACAATAACGACAATGGCGGCCAAACAGCCACCAAGCTGCTTTAAAAAGTGCACGCTTTTCCAAATATAAGGAAAAAGCGCCCTCTGAGAATCTACAGAATCGTGGGCCAGCTCAGGTTCTGCAGATTATGAGGTACTCTTTCAACGATGATGAGTACATGGTAATTCGAACAGCCCTCGCAACGATTGTAGCAGCTAAGCCGCATTCTGCAGACGTTGAACGTTTGATCAGCACATGCAAGAAAATAAAAACAAATGACTGTGCCTTCCTGTCTCCGCAAAGCATGTTCAATTATCTGTATGTGTCTCAAAACATGCCAAGCGTATCAGAATTTGACCCTACTTCAACTGCTTTGTTTTGGATAAACAAAAAGCAACAACGGGAACATTAGGTATCGAAAGCAAAGGAGCAAGAATGGTTCCTTAAAGTATTTCCGGAAGCAGTTGATGCCTACAAAGAGAGAAGGATCAGAAAAAATGAAAAAGCAAACCTGATGTCGATTTCTGAAACCTGAAATAATTGAAACGGATCAGCTTACTCTAAGGCCCCCAATAAATGGATTCCCCCCATTATTAGTTTCTCGAAAATCTTAAGTTTTACTTTTCGATGTTCAATTCTATTTCTATTAAAATTGAACGGATAGTTATGTCTTGACAGTATTAATTTGGAACTGTCTAGCTGTTTGTGAAAAATAAGGACAAACGGGATCGTTTATTGGAAACAAAAGTTCTTTCTAGATTTTGAAACGACACGGGCTCCCTAAGAGCAAAAGTATTGTTCCATTTCGAACCTTGAAATCTTGCTGTTCAATATGAGCCTTCGCTAACAAAAGAGTGTCTACGTGAAGTATTTGCAGAATTATCAGACACCGTAGGTCTCAGGTGAGATTCCTTTCATTATGCTCAGTACAAGACGTTCCAATGGCGAGTACGGTTCTAGGTGTAATCGACGGCAGCATCAGTAAATAGCGCTGTGATTTCTATGGTTGTGATAAACAACTATGGCAGCGATTGAGATAGTGCCTCTCTCTGAAGAAGATACAGAAAAGCTAAAGAAGGTTTACCCAAACCCGTTTGTCAAATTGGGACTGAGGTTCATTCGAGTGAAGCCGAGCAATTGTGTGCTCCCTTCTGCTTATGAGAAGTACAAAAACCAATTCAAGAACTGGGATGTGCGGAAAGACGATGTCTACGTGTTAACGTTTGCCAAAAACGGCACAACTTGGTCACAGGAGCTCGTTTGGTGCCTTCAGAACAACTGTGACATTGAAAAGGCAACAGGTAGTCTCTTACATGAACGTGTGCCATTTTTAGACATGGCGGTTCTTTCTGACCACGTGAAGCATTTGGCATCAGTCAAGACGGTAGATCCTTTAATTCTGGCTGAAAACATGGATTCACCAAGGGTTTTAAAATCCCACCTCCCATTTTGCCATTTTCCAGATGACATGCTTGACAAATGCAAGGTTGTCACATGCTTGCGAAATCCAAAGGATACTGTTGTTTCCTTTTACTTCCACGAAAAATTGATAAAACTTCATGACTACGATGGAAGTTTTGAAACATACTTTGATCTCTTCATGGAAGACCTCATACTTTACACACCGTATTTCGAGTTTGTGGCTGAAGCATGGAGGAGAAGAGATCACCCGAATCTTTGTATCTTGTTTTTCGAAGATATGAAAGAGGATTTGGCCAGCTGTGTCAGAAAGGTGGCTAAGTTTCTCGGGAAAGACGTCACAGAGCAACAAGTTCAGATTCTAGTTGACCACTTGAGCTTCAAAAAGATGAGAAGAAATAGCTCTGTGAACCTGGAAAGATTTCAGGATGGGAAGATCTTGGATAAAGAAGGGAGCTTTCTTCGGAAGGGAGAAGTAGGGGATTGGAAAAATTATTTCACTGATGCGATGAACAAGCGAATGGAAGAGGCAACTGAGAAATATCTAAAGCCGATTGGACTTGAGTTCAGATACGAGTAGTCAAATTTTTCAGGATAAACTTATACAAATATCATAAACACTGGATTCTTTTGTTTTATGTTTTGTTTTTCTTTGTCTTCGACAGCATGGGAAACCACAAGGGATTGCCTGCCTTTTCAATTTTGTCCACTGAGAGAAACGGTTTACAATACTGTTATCCCAAGGGACCATGCCATGCACCATGCCGTGCACCATGCCATGCACCATGCCATGTCAGGCAACCGCAGCATAGGTTCCAAATCTTTGATTGGCTGAGCGACCTAAAATTCTGCATACCCCATTAGCCAATCAGAATTCAAGAAAATGACAATAAACTTACCTCGCAGCTAAATTTAGGCCTATTTTGGACGTTTTTACCACTACCCACAAAAATAATAGTGTAAAATGTGCTAACATAAATTTTCTTTAAAAAATTGAGTCTTTGATGAATTTACGAAGAAACTGCCGTTGTACTCAGCAAAAAGTTTTCCGCCATCGTTAGTTACAAAGGCTTGAAACTGTCTCTTTCAAATCTTTATAATCATTAGGGTGGAGGGAGAACAGAGAAATGACAGTTTTTTAACCTTAAAGTTGTTTTATCAACGTAATTAACAAATATGAACTTACCTTCACAAGCCAATGTTACAATCTTTTCTTGTCGTCATTGATGTTTGTGTTAACGACGAAATAAATCACTAATTTCCACTGAGAGAAAATGCAGTCCACCTTTCTCTTAATTGTACAATTTCCTTTGCGCTCAGGTACTTTGAATATTCATTTTAAAGACTTGGAGACTGATGGGAAGCTCATATCCACTGATGTTCACTGCTACGGCCTTGTAAAAGCTGACGCAATTCGTCAAGGATGAAAAGGGCGGGAAAATGAAATATGCATCATTCTCGAAAATTTACTTTGCTGCAACTAAGGCTTTTAAAGATCCGATAAAAACGAAGCGTGTCAAAGGCTGACAAATCCCAATATCGATGGCTGGGCCAAGAAACATGAAGTTCTTCCCAGATAAATTTCATTCTCTTTTAATCTAAGGCCCATGGGAGAGGGGCATTTGCGAAATATTTGTACAGGAGTGTCAGATCACACCTTTGACAGGCTGATCAAGCAATAAACCAAATTTTCTCCAAATTGAAAACATCCACAGACTTGCAATGCTAGAGTACATTATGACTACAAACATATTTGAAAAAGCCTTTGAAATACGCAAAAATGTTTTATTGTTTAAAGGTCTCCCTTTTCACATATGCTCTTTTAAAGCGTTTGTAAAGTGTTCGCTAAAGTCATTTTCAAATTTTGTACCGCCAAAAAATTTTCACAAAATCATCTTTACGGCAGGGTGAACAAATTGTCCATTCCAAGACAGATTTCTCAAGAGAATAACCCAATTGCTGTTTTTTGGTTATAAAAATATAAATTGCTTGCAGATTTTTACTGAGACATTGGGACCTATTCACAGTCCCTTCAAAATCTAGCCATATCGGTCGCACATTATGGCTCAATATTAGAGTGCCCACGGAGCCCTCACTTCAATCCCAGCCTGCAGAAATTAAATAAACGAAAAGTTAACGTGCAGTTAGAATGTGTGGAAATTTTTAAATGGCAAGAGCCACACATGTTTTGCAGAGGGTCCTGTTTGTTAATTTCCCAGTTCTTAATTTCGTCGTTAAAGAAAAAAAGATAGCTGTTGCAAGGGAAACCTAAATTACTTGTTACAATATTAGATACAAAAATGTTACTTTTAACCATAACCAATTACAATATTTTCATAAAGCGCGTTGGTATTTAATGCTTTTTTCTATTTACTCAGCTTGCAGAACTACCTAATTTTCTGGCTAATTTTTAAATTGAAATAGAGAAAAGCGCAATTTTGCTTATTTGATGCTTCTGGCCATGTTGCTACAAAACGTCTCCAATGAGCCCAACTAAATTTTACAGTCTTTGCTATTCATATTGTATAGATTATTCCCACCTGTCACGTGATTAACCTATTGCCGCCATGATGGATCACAACCTAGTCTTATTTACCCAGTAAGGATTTTGAAACAGACAGTGATCTTCAAATCGCTTTCATGTGTGTTTAGCCAACTTGTTTGATTTAGTAAAGCTACCCTGGGTACCAGAGCCGCAAAAATTAAAATTAAAAAATTGTCTTCTCTCTTCTCTCTTCTCTCTCCTTCGCCTCCGCAGCTCTCACTCTCATAATTTTTTAATTTTAATTTTTGCGGCTCTGGTACCCAGGGTATAGTAAAGCATGATAAAATTCGATTTCGACTTAAGAAAAGCTCCGTTTTTATCTCAAAAGATAGCTAAAAAAGAATTCAATAAAGTCAAAATAAATGGTTTTATAAGGCTATCATAAATGATAATGATACAATAATACATTTGTTTATACAGAATTTGTCATTTCAGCAACAAACGTGCTGTTATCAATAAAGGCTCTGTTACTGAAAAACATAAAAGGAAAAAAATTGAATAAACTAAAAATTTAATTACTTACAACCAGAAAATTAGATTTAGTTACAAAAGAAAGATAAAGTGATTTTGACAAATGACCATCTGCCCTTAAATACGTTTCTTACGATAAAAGTGTTATCTTGTCTTCCATTCAACAATTAAGATATGTTCTAGAGAATATATGTCTCTTAAATGTTCTTTAAAACTGTACGGTCCTTGAAAGTTAAGGAATTTTTCCGTAGTCTCTGTTTTGACCAAGTCTCATGTTTCGGACATTTGACCAAGTCTAACATGAGATACTTTTTATGCAATAGATTAGAAAATAATAATTTACTTGGAGATACAAAATACATTCATTTTTAATAAAACTACAATAAATTTTGTCAAGCCTTGATATTCTTAAAAAAAATTCGCTTTGTGTCTAGATATATTCTTAAATGTTTTTTGGAACACTCTGATCTGGTTTCTCGGGGAACCTCACCAACCCACGAATAAAACGAGATGCTTCGGTCATGCAATTATCTGTTACAAACATCGGAAAAAGAGAACTGTTGAACAATAAGACTCAATTATGCGATCTGAGGCAGAGCGAAATTCTAATGGTTTTCTGAAAAAATCAAAAATCGTCTCTTCCTTCATCAACTACCCTCAATACCCTTTACAAGTCAGTTGCATGTTTTCTTTACTAAAGTAAAATTACACGGTTCCAGTGCCTATTTTAGTGTGGTTTTTCCCACATTTTGTGGTCTTGGAACTCCAAAATGTGGTCTTGGAAATTCAAAATTGTGGATTGGGTTTTTCATTTTAGTTATATTTTTTTATAAATATGTTTTTCTGTTGATAGAGTTTTGAAACTTTATAACCTAACAGAACAGTACAAAACATCCATGAATCGTAGCGCAAGTTCCTTGGTCCCGATAAATCTGGTCCAACAAAAGCGAAAATGTTACCGCCAATCAGCTTTTTGGTCTCAAATGGTGTTAAAGCCAATCAGAGCTTATAAAAGACCCCTGAATCTAGCGACAATAAGGACAATGGCGGCCAAACAGCCACCAAGCTGCGTGAAAGTGCACGCTTTTCCAAATATAAGAAAAAAGCGTCCTTTGAGAATCTACAGAATCGTGGGCCAGCTCAGGTTCTGCAGATTATGAGGTACTCTTTCAACGATGATGAGTACATGGTAATTCGAACAGCCCTCGCAAGGATTGTAGCAGCTAAGCCGCATTCTGCAGACGTTGAACGTTTGATCAGCACATACAACAAAATAAAAACAAATGATCGTGCCTCCCTGTCCCCACAAACCATGTTCAATTATCTGTATGTGTCTCAAAACATGCCAAGCGTATCAGAATTTGACCCTACTTCAACTGCTTTGTTTTGGATAAATAAAAAGCAACGACGGGAACATTCGGTATCGAAAGCAAAGGAGCAAGAATGGTTCCTTAAAGTATTACCGGAAGCAGTTGATGCCTACAAAGAGAGAAGGATCAGAAAAAATGATAAAGCAAACCTGATGTCGATTTCTGAAATCTGAAATAATTGAAACGGATCAGCTTACTCTAAGGCCCCCAATAAATGGACTCCCCCCATTATTAGTTTTTCAAAAAATTTTTAGCCCCCTGTTCTTATTAGAACCCCCCGCTTTTTAAATTTTTTGGCTCAGCTTGTCTTTCAATAGCAAAATAAGTATGAATTATAGAGCTTCTAGCAATGTTAACCTTTAACTACTGTTACTGTCGGAGTCCATAAAGAATAGGCTATAATCGAAACATATTTGTAACCGTGTTATGTTGAATATTTTTGTTTTACACGAATAAAGAAAAATGCTTTCTACGGCAACGGTCGATATTTTGAAATTCCATGCTTCATATACAGCCTTCTTTTCTTAGAGTATGGTCTTGGAAAATTTCCATCAAATAGGCCCTGCACGGTTCCAATATTAAAGCCCTTATGAATAAAAATAACATTATTATTCCAAAAGAACCAGAGTTTAGTGCTCATTCCTTATGACGTAATGTGTATCCTGACGTATGAAAACGTTCTCATTTGAGAATTATTCGTTGAATGAAATCTAGGCCATAAGAATTTTATAGATCAATTTTGAAGAAACTCGGTGTTTTCCGTGAAATATCACCACATCATCTATAACTCAGTCCTTTTTGGTTGAAACAATACAACTTCGGTTCGCTTAAAGATTCAAGAACAACAGTTCAATGTGAAAGAGGATTTTTTAGGCCACATGATGCTCACTCGTCAGTTACAAAACAAAAGAATCAAAGATATTTCTGAGGGAAACTTCCATACCATACATGCCACAAACCAAGCAGAAAAATTCAAACTCAAGAAACTCTCTCAAGGTAGGATGGGAAAGAGAAGATTGTACCTTAATGTACAATAATGTATATGTTAGGCTACTTTCGAGTTTATTGTTTTCATGCATCTACAGGATCCAAATGGTATCCGTTATTATTTAAAATCGCAGCTTTATGGATGCAAAAGCTGCAAAAAGATACGTCATGCTGACGAGAACTACGTTGAACAGAGAAACATATTGATGCACCAAAATAACTTTGCAAAAGGACAATAAAATTAACATCTTGAGGTGAAACTTTTATCTAGGCCTAATGTGATATTCCAAAATTCCAAGGCTCTTCTGCTCCACCATTTCGATATTGTTGCCAATTAAAATGAAAATGGACAATGGTTTATTCCAGCCATCTTTCAAACCCTAACTTTCATTTTCTAAAGTTACTGTTCTTTTTCAAAATATATTCTGAAACTGAATCAACAGCAAACCGTTTGATGAATTTTAAACAATTTTCTAAACTACAATTTGGGGCAAGATACTTCACGTTTTCATTTCCCGTACACAAATAGTTAATATTTGCTGGTTCATCTTTTTAAATTCCATTCTTTTTTCGCCAGAGGGCTTTTTGGTATGGGAATGTTACTAGATTTAATTTCCCCATAACATTTTTTGTTAATGCTTTGAAATTTTTTAGAAAATAAATCCGTTCAAAAACTTTATCAATATTCGAACGACGCTCGAACCTTTCACTCCAGACAACTGGGAGAAGTCATGTGATCTGAGAACACACAAACATGATAACATACCCAATATTTATAACCTGACTTAACCTTTTTTGCATGTTCTTAAAGTCAAAAATTATAAAGCCATAGACGGTGGTTCAGATAAATATGTAATTATCTATGTAACTATATTTTAGAGTTGAAGAAAGGCAAAGTACACGCTTCATTTCTACAAGCCTCTTTCGTGAATAACTCACTTTTTAGGAGATGTTATAATTATCTATGTAACTATGTATCTATTTAGATAATTTAATATTTATATATAACAATAAATGCACTGTATCTTTTTATAGTACACAAATTAAATAGATATTACGCACAGATTATGTTAGCGGTTAGGATTATTCGAAGTTTCATACAGAGCAATGGCAGAGAAAAGGAGCTTGGACAAGATAACCTTGAAATTGAAGATTTTCATAGAAATTACAGTAGGCATGATTAGGATGTGATGGTCATGTGCTAGATGCTATCGTGCGGGGCGTAGAAAGCTCGCCCAGCGTCGTGTCCTGATGTTGCCTATATAGCAACCACTTCTGGGACCTAAACACGTGAATAGTGTGGTAATAATTCTGATTGGTTAAAGTTTAACTTCCAACCAATCAAGCTTCTGCAGCGATGCAGAAAAGTATCCATCGGTGCTAACAAACATCAATTGTGGGACATGCTAGGCCTAAACAAGCATCTTTTTCCACATATTTTAAACTTTACAATGAAATTACCAATGGCTGTAAAAGACGTCATTAAATTGCTTACCATAACATTTCTCTTGTTTAAGGTATTGACAGCTGCAGACATGCTCAATTTCTTAAGTTCAGAAGAGAAGAAAAACTGCTTCTGAAGACCCTTGCTAAGTTCGATAAAGAGAAATCAAAGCATATCTCAGAAGACGAGCAGTTCTTCTTGAAGTATTCCCCTGGGGATGGCGTCACAATGTTGTCATACAGCGATCTTCTCTCAGGGGATGGTGAGGGGAAGGAAGAAGAAAACCAAGATTTTGCTCAATCTGATCAAGAGGACCTAGACAGGTGGGAAGTTTGTCAAGATGAAATTATTAGTCAAGATGAAAAGAAAGAAGAAATAGAGTTTGATGGCGTGATTACAGGTGAATATTTTTATAAAAATTAGAACTGAATATTTTATTGATTGCTGTAGAATTTGATATTTGATCACATATTCTATTCCTTTAAGATTTACGAAGATATAAGCTCTCCATTTCGAACAGAGATGAAAACATTTATAGTTCAATCCTTTCATTCGACAAATATTGTTTAAAGCTATAAAAAGCGGGGTTCTGATTGTCCTATTTCGTTCGACAACGGGGTATATATTTGTCATCGAATTCTTTCGGACCATTATTCTGACGTTTTATGCTCTGAGAAGTGTCAAACAAAAAAGCTTTTAGCCAATATGTTAAAAAATGTTTGCTTTTTTCAAAGCCATTTTCAAGGCTACTATAATAAGATATGCTATGAAGACTTGCCCTAGGCTCTTGCTGTAAACAATTTCTAAATATTCTCTTTGACATATATAGATGGTCAATAGCTGTAACTGTGTATTATCTGGTTGTTAATGATGCTTTTTAAAAGCAATCACTTTGCCCGTAAATTCTTGAATTCTTTACAGAAGGCCTGTTTTATTAAGATTTTTGGAAGTTGCGTTAAAAACTGCAGCTAATGACGGTTTCTACAAGAATGCAGAGTTACTTTAATTGTTGCAAGCATCATAAACACGGCCGGTTTATACAGAAATAGACGATCCTTCAATTTAAAGGCTCAATCTGTTTTGGATTTATTGTAGATAGTATTCCCTTGGTACTAATGGTTACCGTTGTCCAATTTATGACAGATAAAGAAATCTAATTTCCAACTATCTTTGTTGCAAGAAAGGTTTAAAACAGAATGTTTTAAGAATGTTGTAAGAATGTTTTAAGAATTTCATGAACAGTTTAAAAGCTTCATATAAGAATGCATCCTGGGTCGTGAGAAAAATGGGACGCAAGGACATCGTCCACACATTCAAGAATAGACCTTATCAGTAAGAAATTATTATATAGGTTTCTGGTACCACAAATTTGAAGATGGCACGAAAAAGTGGGAACATAGCATGCTGAAGAACTTTTCGGGCGACACTCTTCAGAGTAAAAACATCGGATCATGACCGAAAGTAAGCTGAAAATTTAAATCCAGTCGTGGATCGAAAGTAACGCCTCAGCAATAATAATCGGGAAAGATCCATAATAGGCCTTCCTTAAAGTTTAGCATCCCATACGCTTAAGCTTCTAAGTTTTCTTTTTCATGTCTTTTGCACTTCATTTTGTAAACAGATAAGAAAATTGGTGAGTTGCATGAAGAATTGAGGAAGCACAGCTTAGGGGATGAAGCACGTGAGCAATCGTCTTCCATCGGTTACGGAAATTTTGAGACGCATAGTAAAAGTAGTGGACAAAATATGACGACACGAGGATCTCATCAAAATGCAAGAAGAAGATTCTCGCTCGATTCACAAGATGAAGTTGTTCCATTTTACATGAAAAAAAAATACGATCATCATATTGACGAACAAAGGCGACGATTACTGGGTAGAAGAAAGACACTTACCCTAGAAGATGAGAGATATTTATTCGAGAAGCAGCTGATGGGGCCTAGTGCCGATTTGGGTACAGTTTCATTTAAGTCCGGTGTTGATAGATCGTGGTTGAATGCAGATTTTAGAAAAGAGAGAGAAGAGGCGTTGAAGAGAATGTCAGAGTGTGAAATTGAAATTGCATGCAAGCAAAGACCAAGTTCAGGTATCATTTGTGTGCAAAGAAGCAAACAGATCTGTTTGTCGCTTTATTTACGGTTGGTGCAGATATTAGTTTTATACAGCTGTGTCTAACCGGTATATGCTCGAAAGATAAAGTTAAACTGTGATCAGTTGTTCTGCAAAGGCTATGCATTTTTGCAAACAGTTCAGCAAAATTTAGTTCAAAGCATTAAGAGTTTCAGTTTTAATAGCTCAAGGCTGCTACATATCAAAATTTTTTTCGACTTGGTCATAAAAATTTTTTTGTTTACATTATCAAAAGTTTAACTATATCCTCCTTAATATAACTGTATCCTTCTTAACTATCATAACATGGTAAAATCAAAACCACTGTCAATAATCTTTAGAATATCAAGTAGCTCAAGAGCTTTTGGAAAATAAATCAAAATGAACTACAACTACGACCCGATATCTCCCTTCACAATGTCATTTGCAAATAATTTTGGCTAGACATTTTAGATTGAATTTTGCTGCTTTGTAGGTTTAAGAAGAATACGAATGGCGTTAGAACGACTTCCAAATGAGAGCCCTCATCTCGAAAGTCCTAATTCCTCTAGCAGAGCTATCCATTCAAAAGTACAGGTAACAGACAGTGTTGAATCGACAAAAAGGCGGCATCCGATGTTAGGCCACGCATCAACTACAACTTCAAAGAATGCATTTGAAGACAAAATAACATTGCTAAATCAACGTCGACACACCATCGGCGAAGTACCAATACATTCGTTTTCTACAAGAAAGGTCAACTTGGAAAATTTAAAGAGCTTTAAGGTGAGGTTATTTACAACAAAATATCCTTTTTAACAAAGATTTCAATGACAATTATTCTTATGTTACTCTTTTATACATTCAATACCAACGCAAAGTGCCCCATTACGAATCTTAAAACTTTCTTCCAGTATCATAAGTTGATCCTTTTGCGCATTTTGAAAGAGTGTTTTATTCAAAATTTCTCCAACTTGGAGTATCTTGAGCCTTAAGGGACTCCGTTGAAAATATGTCATATGCAGATGAAACCATAGTCAATAGAGAACAAGTTTTCTATTTAACTTTTTTACTATTGACTATGATGAATCATACGCACGCAAGCGTCCAATTCTTGGGTTTCCGTGTACATGTACACTGAAACTTTTTATATCCGATCCGCCGTAAAAGAAGGACAGTTTTCAAAGTGAAGCAATTCGCTTTAGTGTAATTTATGACAACGAACATTTCCTTATTGAAAACGAGGCTGATTGAATGAAAGAGCCTCGATTTCAATCCAGTATAGAATCATTGATGATTTATAGGCCATCGCTTATAGGCTTTATCGTTGCGAATCAATTTGTTAACGATCAATCAAAGAAGCATTGCAGGCAAAAAATATTAAGAATAAAATCCTTTTTGCTTGACAGAGTCTGCGAGCAATCGACTGTTCCGATGCGCTGTCATTTGAGGACAAAGGAATCGTATTCCCAGCCTATGAAAAAGATCGATCATATTCCCTGAAGGAATTTATTTCTTTACGCAAATGCAGGTACTTGCGTTTATCCAGGCTCAATTTGGAGAGCTTGGTTTGGCAGTCAAAACATCAAGCATTGCTTAACTACTGAAGTATATATGTTTGATTTGAAGCACAGTTTGTTAAAATACGTTTTGCAACTCACTGCTGTAATATAAATTAACACTAAGATTCTGTGATTAATTTATTAAATATGTTATGTTAAATGTGCAACAGTTATAAAAAGATTTTGCCTAAAAACATTCCTACAACTTGTCTATGGTCAATATTTGTTTTGAATTATCTTCAAAGCCATTTTCAGCTTGTTTAAATTTTCAAATTTTTAAAAAGATGTTTCACATTTGCTTTGTTTGGATATGTTTTAGATCTTAGGTAACACATGTAAAATAAATTCCTTCACGGTTGTTATGTTGAAATGTTATCACTTGATCAAATTCAAAGTTCATTTGCTTGGCTATATAACGATTTAATTGAGCAGCAAGACTTATTTATACAGTGACACTGAGAGGAAGGATAAGGACAGAGTTCGTGATGTGGGACAGAGTTCGTGATTTGGCAAAGAGACTTTGGAAAGGATAGGCACAGAAAGAGCTTCTAATGATTCTAACATGTGTCAGGGAACCAGGGTAATAACTTAGAACCGTGTATGCTTGGTCGCAACTGTAAAAATCAATAGGTCGTCGACAACACTGATGGGGGAGAGGCAAATTGCGTTTGACTGGGTTTGACAAAAAGACACTGCAAGCAAGGTCGAATTCAAAACTTTCAATTGGCTAAAAAACTATATACGTGAGAAAAACCCATGTACCCTAGAAGAACAAGCTTCGTATTGAGTTATACGTCTATCAAAAGTGGCAATGATAGGCTACCAATTAAGGTCGAGCAAAACAGAAAATTGTGTAAATGCTGTAAAAAGGCAGACTAAAGACAGTGAATCTCGATTTAATGTACCCCATTTAACTAACTTCCCGGTACAACGAGCTGAAAATCTAGGCCTTTCAATACCACTAACATACGCAATGAACTAAAAACTTAGCATCGGACGCTTTTATTAATAAGAAAGGGGATATGTCAATCAAAGAGTTTGTAACCAACCCAGGCTCTTCAAAGGGCCTAGAGGAGATCAGCAGTAGATCAGCAGTAGACCCTTTCGCCAGAAGAATCAAGCTTGTAGGTCGTAGAGGTTATCATCAAATTCTTGGAAATAAGTATGTCAGAAAAATATTATAAATTGCTTTGAAAAAAGCAGACATTTTACAACATATTGGCTAAAAGCTTTTTTGCCTGACACTCCTTAGGGCATTAAACGTCAGAATAAGGGTCCGAACGAACACGATGACTAATATTATAGCCAATATTATAGTTTTAAAGAATATCATAAGAAATATTATAGTCTTTAAGATCATGGTCTTATAAGTCGTTTGGAATTTTTCTAAATCTGTTTCTTGTAAGTTTTTGATTACCCTTCATCAAAGATAGTAGGCTATCCTTTATCGCTTTGATAGTCAGAAGAATTCCTAACCAATGTATCATCAACGTTACCAATAATTTGGCTTCTCAATTGAATCGTATTAACTATCGGCATGAACCTTTATATTTGGTTTGTCTTCTCCAACCAACAGATGATTAACCTCTACAAATGGCGCCAGAATAAAACCACATATTCCGATATCAGTGTCAGTGTAGATTCTTCAGATTCTTTCAAACCAGATCACAAGATTGTATAAGCAATGGTTACAATGCCTGCCAAAATTACTTGGAACACCCAGCAATTTACGCTGCATTTGATATCTTTCATTCCTTTCATGAGAAAAAATTGCTACTTCCGCCCCCTTCCCCCTAAAACAACGTTGATGATTTAGAGAAATATCATAAAAGAAGCGCAAAAGAAAGTGCTTCCTGAAATCCTAACCCGTTTGATAATAAACCAACATTGTTCTGTAGGGGAGAGGGGGATGATTGATTTTGATCTTGGAAATTGATGTCAGTGTTCCAAGACTTTTGGCAGGCCTTGTATATCTGGACTGGAACCTAGGTTGCCGATTGCGTACAAGAAATTTTGTTCAATGTGTGAGGCCACCCCCATCTTAGAGTAAAGTATACTTATGGAATTTGATCATTATTACGTATGCCTGTTACTCCATAACGAGGGGTGTCTCACTCTTCGAAAAACTTCTCTTGGTCGTCAGTATAGAAATATATTAGTTTGATCTTATAACGTGTCTCGAGAATTTGCAGAAAGGGAAAACTAGATTTAAATGTTTGCGAAAGAAACGATGGTGTAGCAAATAAGTTATGGTGCCCAGAAGGTTTCACCTGAAAAAATTGGTACGATCAAAAAATAGAATTCTTACGTACACGTCGCAGAGATTCCTTCTAGGAATTTTTGACCACATGTCATAAAGAAGAACAATATGAAATAAATCTGCTGGTGCAAAATCAGCCAAATATGGTAAAAATTAAGTGTGATACAGCCAGTGTAAGAGTGTAAGATTGGTATTTAAAAAAATTTAGAACAGATCCGAATTCAAATTTTCATATAAATAGATTTTATTTAGAAAAATTCACATGAAACGGTTTTCTAACAGCCCTGTCCACACTACACAAACTAACCCAGGCTCGCACTAGGTTAAATTGAACCTAGGGCGAACCCTGTTTGGTCCACACTTGATTTTCATGTTTTGTAATGTGGACACAAAGCAGCGTGACCAGATCTAGCATAATATTACGCTTTTAGCATGATATTGACCAAAAATCGTCATATAGCATAACATCTAGCATAATTTGAAATCTAGCATAACTCTGGCATAATTTTGATATTTTTAAAAAAATCATTGTTTCCATTGATCCGTTGTCTATCGTTACCAAATGCAAATACTTTACATCAGCATCTGTGGTTTCATTTTTGGAGCTAATTGTGACATCCCCTTTCAGGATTTTGCCAGATGTTTGGAATGGCTGACAGCCAAATATTATATGGTTGGCACCCAAATTCAGCCAGCTAAATGCAGATACAGAAAAGCTAAATTTTTGCTAATTGTGGGGAGTGATAGCGTAATCAAAATTAGCATTTGCAATTTTGAAATTATTTCAAAAAATTTTGAATGTTATCTGTGCAAAAATTTTTGTTTTCTTTGCGTTTTTGTTGCTTTTTTGCAAAATGCGGCCGGAATTCAGCCAAATTTTGCTTCTTCGGCCAAATCAATTTATGACGGCCAAGGGGTTTTGAGAAACTGCCAAAATGGAGAAATTTGGCCATCAAAACCATGATCTAAATCGCTTTTTTTATGAAGAATGACAACACTCGCATTTAGATGAGAGGTCAAAAAGGCCAAATGGCAACTCTGGCCATTTTTGATATTCTGAGCATACGTTAGCCTCTTCCTCGAGCAGGGTTGCCTTGATTTGAAATTTAGCATAATTTTTCTAAATCTTGCATAATTTAATGACAAACTTAGCAAAATTCCAAAATTGAGATCTGGTCAAACTGACACAAAGTCGGGGCGAACTCAGGTTAGTTAATGCTACGTATGCGTAGTTAAATTACACAACAACAAATCAACGAAAAGACAAATATTCCACAAACACGATCAAAATGGAAGTTGCCGAAGTTGCAGTTTATTGTATTTTGTCTAAAAAGTTTTTCTGGCAATACAGTTTATTCAAAAGAAATATCAAAAGCCATGGCAGTCAAGATTAAACAGAATATTGGCTGCATCTCGCAAACGGATTCGACAGTATAAGAGATTCAGATCACAGAGGAGGAAGAAATTTGAAACATGTCAGAAAGAATCACTTTAGAGTGCATGCAATCAGTAGACGTGGAAAGAAAATACTGGTGTAAAACCCAAAGTAAAAATTGGTGGGACTCAATCGTGTTGCATCATTTTGAGGCATATGATTGGCATACGCTACAAAGACTAACCCGGGTTCGCCTCAAGTTTGTGTCCGCACCGGAAATTTATAAAACTTCTGGGTCGAACTTACCTCTGGAGATGGGCGAACCCAGGATAGTTGTGTCCACACTGCAAAATCTAACCTGGGTTAGCGAAAACCTGGGACGAAACCAGGGTTAGTTTGTGTGGTGTGGACAGGGCTTTAATGGCAATATCAAATCACCAACTGCTGAATTGAAGTTTGGCTCACCCTCAAAAGAATGCAATTATTTGTACACGTAAGGATATAACTGAAACAGCAAAGAAAGTTCAACAGTGGACCATTAGAGAGATGGATCCTGATTGTACGAAAGAAAGCACGTAGTTTTCTGTATAATCATTTCTAGCAATTTCAAAAAGTATTTTTTTCTCTATTTCAAAATGTGGATATATTCTTATATAAAGTGCTTAACACCTAATATTCTTAAATTAATCAGTGCAAGAAAGTTGAATGCTTTAACTCCTATATAAATACATGATTATGGAATGCAAAGTAGATGGCTCTAAAAAGTTTGTTTGGTTTACTCCGTTCGGGAGTGAATTATTGAAGGAACAAATATTCTGACAACTGAAAATGCAAGAAATGGTCAGGGTTACCGTGCTAAAAAGTAAGCGGGACTGTGCTATAGGCAGCTAATATAAGACACACAACAGGCCACATCCATAGTCACAGCCAATATTCCTGCATTTGTTTCAAAGATTCTAAATTGCAGATTCATGGAAAATATGAAGCCCGAACCTCTCCGTCCACGACATCATTTCAAATAGTCAGATGTGACGCTCAGGATACTCACTGCAACCTTCTTAAGAGTCACTGAATGAATAAATCGTATTTAGAAACAGCGGTCAATACCATTTAATAAAGGCAAACAACAACTCTACCAACAATTATAATCGGTCCTAAAAAATAGTCCTGAAAAGCACATGGGTCCTGCAGGGGTAGGCCGTTTCACTAGCTATATTTTGTGTTATCCCTCACTGTAGCCTCAAAACTTTCCAGGCACCTTCACAGAAAGACAATTCTTTCATTAGTAGCGACTGTCAGTGTAACAAAATATCGAGCTTGATCAAGCACGATACAGGTGCACGGGTTAGAGTTCTGTGTGTGTATTGCTTTTCTTATCCACACCCTCCTCAATAGCTTCTTCTTCGTCTTCAGGAAAGCCGTCATCGGGTTGTTCCTGCTTATCTTCCTCTGCACCTTCGTCTTCAGGAAAGCCGTCATCGGGTTGTTCCTGCTTATCTTCCTCTGCACCTTCTTCCGCCTCTTCACCATCTGAGTTTTCTTCCTCGTCCCCCTCTTCTTCAATGTCGGCCCCCATGGGCATCATTTGTCGAATTTTTTTCAAATCCTTCTCCGTCAGGGCGTCAATATCTTCCATTGTTATGTAGTTGTCATTATTCTTGTCCGCAAGGTTTGTCACCTAATGATTTTGAAGTAGAAAGAACAATAAACAAACAAATAGTCGAAATCGATCGGTTAAAAACCGAAAATGTAAAGGATTCAGTGTTAAATGAAAACTCAGAAATGAAAAATGTTTAAGGCTCGGAAATGAGGAAATTCAGAAAAGAATATGAGATTTTTTATGTAATAACATACCAATAACGACTTTATTCAATTTTGTGAACAGGACTCGAAACAGAAAAAATTAAGTATTGAATGCATCAACGAATGAATTGATGAAAGAAGAAGAAGAAGAAAAAAGAAGAAAAGAAGAAGAAAAAAGAAGAAAAGAAGAAGCCATATTTGGGAAAGTATGCTTCTTGGAACAAATCTTTCAAGGAGAAATAACTTTTTTCCCTCCTAAGTTGCTTACGTGATATTATGCGTAAACAAATCTAAGGACGGCTTTCTTCAAATGGACTAGATTTATCGACAATATATTTCTCAAGAGCTTTTGAGAATGTTATAATTCTTCTACAAATATCAATACAACTAATCATTAAAAAACTTTCTCTTTCTGCATGTCACTCGTCCTCTTTTAGATTTTTCTTCCCGAACTTACAAAAATTCCTTCTCCTTTTTTCTTCTTCTCCCATCTTGGAATCTTCCTCTTGTTCCTATCAAACAGCTTGCTCTTTGCATCTTAGACTTCCTTATTTCACGTCCATTTATACAAGGACTTCTTCATCTTCCTTCAGGCAAGATATTTCTCTGTCATGTATCTTTCAACTTCCCTAGATCTCTTTTAGCTTCTTGATTGCACAATACCACCAAATAATTCTTCTCTACCTCTCTCAAGACAAGCCCTTTATAAACCCTTGCAGCTTCTTCATTCTTCTACTTAGTTAGGTTAGAGTAGGCAAAGCGAGGTTTCTATTTCTCTGGTGTCAAAAACTGGTATGATTTCCCTAACAGCATTCGAGAAAATGAATTCATCGCTCGTTTTAAAACAGGGTTTAGAGAGTATCTTTTGAACCTTTCATAGGACCCAAACACGACCCCATGGTAGAACAGCAATTCGCATATTTTATGTATTTATTTTTATTTTTATTTATTTTTTTTCTCTTATTATTGAAAAACAAATATTGCAAATAGTTTTTTTTGCTGAAAGGTATCTCGTTTAAAATAAATATTATTTATATAATTATTGATAGTGACTTCTACTGCAGCATCTCCTTGCGGTTCTTATACCAAAATCTCTAACATCTCGTATTTTTCATTCTTCCTCACCTCCATTAAATTTTCCATTTCTAACTTTTTTTAATTAGATCAAAACAAGAAGTCACTCTGCTACTAACTTGAAAACGGCTTCTACATCACATGTCAGTACCCAGTTTCCTACCGCAGATTTGCGCTAGTTTTTGCTTTGACGACTCGATTAATATAAAAACCTTGACGACTCGATCAATATAAAAAAGTACTGCGTCCTCTTTAAAACTTATATAAAAAAATTTCAATCAGAAAAGCAACAGTTCATGAACATGTTTTTTTGTAATGTAAAAGTTTACATAAAAGCACGTGCTTGACGATGTCCAACTTGTCAGTCATCTAAATGAAATTCCTAAGACATGTGTTGGGCTTTGTCTATTGAAAAATTGACAAGGAAAGAGTACAAGTTTGAGTCATCAACCAAAAAAATAATTTTTGATGTCGCAGTTCCTTTTGCTGTTAAAAGCAAAACCAGTATTAATTTAGGATCGTTTCATTTCTAGTCTAGTCTCCTATTTCACCATGGCACCCTCTCATGGATTGATATTGTCTCTGAGAAGATTAGTTAGAATAAATTAGAAAAGGGCCGACGGTGAAAAGATTGTTTTGATTATGAGCAACTCTTCTCATCAAGAAGACAAACGTCCATTCTCCTTCTTTATCATTATCTGTATTTCAACATGCAAACATATATTTGGCGTGGGTCATCGTACGGTATAATTCATAATAGCATCTTTTTCATTATTATTGTCATCATGAAAAGGTGCGTGGTTTTGAGCTAGGAGGGCAAGTCATTTTGAGATCCAGAAGTGAAATCTTAGACAGAAATCATGTGGGCATGTGGACACCTCAAACTGATATTGATATAAGGCCAACTCTGATTAACTGATTGGAATCATCGATCATAATTAACGCACGATCAATGATCAATCACATATCAAGACGTGTTTGGCTTAACAACGAAAAGTTACAGATGACTGACCAATCATTGCTATCAGGTATAAATGCCTAATTGAAAGAAACATCAGACGCGAAGGCATGACTGGTTTAGCAATCAAACATGACTGATACATTGATAAGACTTCAACTAATGTCTGTCTAATGAACGATGAATTCATGGTGCGCCGATTTATCTAACATATAGGATGATAGGCTGATTTATAATATAGGAAGGGAAGCAGAGTTAATAAAAATGGTATATTAAGAGAAGTGATAGGAATCTTGGCAGAAACATTATGGAAATGACGATGGCTTACATGTCCTCTGAGGCCATGACATTTAAATATTAAAGCGTGTATGCACAAAGGAAATAAGTAGATAATACATTCCAAATGACGTGAATAATATTTAGAGTTGATGCATACTAAAATATTAGCCATAAAGAGATGGTCAAGATCATACACACCCAAAAGCCTTGAATCACGACATTCTGTCAAACAAGAAACGGCCATTTTGATTAAAAATTTCATTGTAGATCTGTAGATCCAGTGTTGCTTATGGAATAAATGCCATGTAGACAAGACTCTGTTAGTCTCATTTTCAATTAAATCTGTTTAAACCTCTTGGATTAATTAACGAAGTCGTCATCTTGAGCGAGCCCGTAGGAAAGAATCGTCTATCAACCATAATGGCTTAATTGGCAAAAGTTTTTCTAACCAGCAAACAATTTAAATTTGAAAGTATAGAGTTGAGATCAAATGTTAGTAAAACGAAAAAAAAATCCAAGAAGTGTATGCGCTTGTCACTATTTCTCGAGAAGAGTCAATTGCTGTTCCATTAAATGAGAGTGCAACCAAAAAAGACCAAATTACTACTTTACAATAAAAACTCAACCAAAGGCCTATTTAATCGAAGACTGGAGACAAAATTTGCAAAATTGATAGTGTTATCAAAAATCAATACATTAGGAATGGTGGGATTAAGGGTAGATTCTCAGGTGCGGTGAGACAGTGGCATATAAGCAAGCCATAAGCCTAATTGTGATCACCTTCTGTCGGGTTCTTATTCTTTTGGTCTAAATTATCTTCAGGTGACAGAAGGTAAAATATGACAGTGAAGTAGAATGGAGAAATGGATTAAATAAACAAATCTGTGCCAAACTATCGGTTTAACGTCTCGAGGGTGAGAGGAAAAATCTCTGATGATGTTTGCGTTCAGGGCCATTTACAGTTTTCACTCAAGCGATTTTTACAGTCAAAGAAGCGAGGAGGGTTTCTACGCCATAATGGAAGCAAAAATTGTTTTCTAATGAGAGCAGAAGTGCTCTTTGTGATTATGAATGCATGTCAAGGAGACGGTTCAGATGATGGAACATAGTTTGCTGATTTAGTTTCGCTGATCTAAGCAAACTGAATGGTTAATCATAAATGAGTGAAAATCATACAATATCCCTTGATTGTATCAAGGGAGACGGAAGCCTCCAAAGTTTATAAGCTACTTTCACCTTAGGGATTTGTAAACGATAACATTGACGAATGATTTAGTCTTCTGATACTAACATTGGTCTTATGGGCATTGAAAGAGGAAAAGGAGCTTGGGATGCATAAAAAACAAACATGGGAATTCAGAGCTTAAAATAAACGAATTAAGCCCTGGTCAAACGATCCAACATTTCACGCAACCTTTCGCTCAATACTTTTCTTCTATGTTGGACAATGATCCAACATGATGATCAGTGATCCAGCATTTTGCCCAACATTATGTTGTTGGGCGATAGGTTGGGTAAAATGTTGGATCGTTTGACCAGGGCCTTATACGAGTTGTTAAAGGGGGATTCTTGAAATGAAAAGATATATATTCAGAAAAGTCAGAGGAATTTAAAGTCAATAGTTAAGATATGTGAGCAGCAACAAATGATAATAAAAAGATGAATGCAACAAATTGCAGTACACTAAAATAAGTTGGTCGTTTGACTCAAAGCTGGGTCAAATAGTTCTTGAAAAGTCGGCAGTTTTGTAAGCTGAATGTTTGCCACAAAATATTTTTACGTAATAACGCAAAAAGACCGCCCTGCTTTCACTTTGGATAAAAAATATGATCTATTGCCGATAA
Organism: Rhopilema esculentum; assembly: GCF_057945365.1. Classification (NCBI taxonomy): domain Eukaryota; kingdom Metazoa; phylum Cnidaria; class Scyphozoa; order Rhizostomeae; family Rhizostomatidae; genus Rhopilema; species Rhopilema esculentum. The sequence continues at coordinate 13,274,845 of NC_142834.1, read as the reverse complement.
ATTGGAAATAAATTGTGCTTATTACCAGTTGATAAAGTTAGCTCATAAAATTTCAACCTCTACAAGTGATCCGTATTGAAAAACAATTTATAAAAAATCTTGTTCGTTCTGTCTGCTACATAGAAAATTATTGGACAAGATTACAAAGTCGAATTTGTTAACTCAAATATAAGCAATAAATTTCGAGACAAAAGATCGATGTTAATGTATATAGGAACTTGAATTCGCAAAATAACGAAATATTCTGAGGCCATTTACAGGTATAAAAAAAGCACAATGGGGAATGACGTACCAGCCATAATCAAATTAACCCATGAAAGAACAAGCAAGAAGTTTGATTTGAGCGAAATAGGATGAAGCACGGTTGACACTGTATAGTCAAACATTAGGATTTACATCAAAGCGGGAATCTATTAGATTGAAAGGAGGATGAATATCTGCTCCCACGTTCAAGTGTATTCAAAAATTTCGTATCAACGTCCCCAACAATGGTTGAATTAATGTTATAAAGTTCTATAAACGTTGTTTATCTAACATAGGTTCAAGCTTTCAATAAATAGACGGCGCTAAGACGCTGGAAAATCACTTGGCATCAGTCTCGCATTTCCACGATTTTGTCGTCAAGACACAAATTAAAACAATCTATGTTACAAAATATGTTGTGCAAAGATGGGACTTCCAACAGATAAACGAAGAAGATAAATTATAAGAATCAGGACGAATTAGGATTATTATGACGGATGGATTGGACTAGGCCAATACGAAATAAATGGGGATCATATTATCAAACAAAATATAACGAGGTGGGAGAAAAGAATTTAGGTAAATACAATTTGGGGCAAAGAAGAAGATAGGAAAGAGGAAGAGAGGGAATTAAGAAACGAAAGGAAATAGGTAAACAAGAAGAGACAGGAGATCAAATAAAAAGGCAAATACTGGTGTAGAAAAATAGAAAACTTGATAAAGGAAGAATAGAAGAAGAAATTGGAAAAGAAGAAGAAATGAAGTAAGGAAGACGAAAGGAACTAGGGAAAAAAGAAGACATGACGGAGCAAAGAAGGATCATAATAATATAAATTATTATAAGATATATATAAAGGACAAGAATATGAAAAAGGTAGAAAAAATATTTTGAGAGACACGAAAAAAGGACACAAGAAAAAAATGACAGAAATGAAGAAAATATAAAGAAAGAGGAAAAAAGTAAAGTTGGCTCGAGACAGAAGACCAAGGCAAAGCGTATAGATTACTAGCAACCCTTCGCATGAATATCATCTCACAAAATTAAAAAGAAAAATAAAAATAGGTCTACCTCTTTTATCTCCGAACGTTGTCCTTGCAATGCATTCTAAAAAGAGCATGGATATTTTTACATTTGGATCACCTTACTTCTGCATGATTCACAAATGCAAACCAGTCAAGTCACTGGGATCCATTATATGAACTAAATTAGCAAAGGTACAGTTTTTAAATAAAAAACAGCGAAAATCTGACCAGATCTTGCCAATATAAATTGGCATTTTGATTTCAATTGAATGTATTTCACTAGACATTAAAGAATCAGCTTTGGTTCGAACAAATCATTTATGTTTCGGATAAAGTAACAACTAAGAAAGAACTAATAGTATCAATTTCTCTCTCCCCCCCCCTCCTAATCTCAAACAAATAAAAAAGAAACAGCCTAGAAGATAGCAAATGTTTTATTAGGGCACACCAACAAGATCTGGGGGACGGGGATGCACAAACAGATCAGACATATTTACTGTAAAATTCACAAATTTATCCCAGCAAAACATAAATTTTTGTTTTGACTGATGACTGAAAGAAATGGAAGATATTGATCCTATAAATCTGAATTGTTAAAGTTTCTAGATCTCCTCAAAGGGCAGCTGCTTTTAATTTACCGGAATTAATATCTTTAAAATTACGTCTTAAAAATTGATATTATCAAAAGTCTAACAGTGTCTTGGTCGTTTCTCTTTAAAAGCGGTGCAAATCACTCTTATGTCGAGACAATCTATACAATTTAAGAATTGTGAAGATTTTCTTAGAACGATTCTGAAAATTTTGACAACCTAAGAATCAAATCAAATTTGTTGGGACGATATTCTAGAGAAAGACTTTTAATGTGTGAGGAAATCCCCGCTTTTGGGGTCCAAGAGAAGGATTACTGTGTTTAATAATTGTTACAGATGCTCTTAAACCCCAGCAATGGGGATGACCCACTATTTAGAAGACGCAAGTTTGTTTGCATTCAGACACTTTGCTATTACTCGAGAGATAGTTACAAAAGCAATGATATTTTGAAGTTCTTTTATCTAAGTACTTACCATTAAAAATTTAGAAAAGTTCTTCTTGCTTATTTTTCCCTTTGCTTTTACTTCAAGTGCAAGAAGTTGCCTTAAAAATAAAAGCAGGAGAAAGAGAGTAATAGAAAGAGAGGAAGGATGCAGGGAGTTGATATTGTCTGGCTCCGTTAGAATTTGACTGAAATGGAAGGTCGAGTAACGATTGCGTCTGGCATTAAATAAAAAAGGTGTAGTGTCTAGCGCCGCAATAAACCCATTTAATTTCTTTATTGTTCTTTTTATATTTTTCAATACTGATTGATGTTTGTAAACAACGATGGAATCAGGCAGGTTCCATATTATTAACTACTATCACAAGAGGTTGGAGACTTCAACTTTGATGCGCAAATTTACAGCATTAACAAAGATAGCCAGACACAATATTTTTATTTAAAATTGAGTGACATGGCATTTTATAATGACATAGACAGTATAATTAAATACAATATTGCTAGAAACAGGCCCGTTGAAAGGTTCTGCAAAGTTCTGGTAACACAGTTACGCCCTGGGTTCAAGGGTGTCGACTATCCTCTATAACCTATTTGACGCTTTAAAATCCAGGGTAACACACTCAAAGAAAGGGGTGAAAACGTGGCGCCCTGAAAGCAATTTGCACAAATGACCTTTGATGGATATGTTTTTCAATCAAGCTTTTAAGATAGCATGGATGGCTCTGCTAAGGACTGGGATGTATACATTTATTGTTTATACAATATAAAATCTGCAAAATCTGGGAAACGACTCTCAAAAAAACATGCGGAAGGAAGTAATTCACTTGATACCACACATGAGTGCTGCTCCTCTTCTAAAATCGAAAGGATTTGGCCTTTGAAACCATTGAACTCTCACCATGCAAAAACGTTATATACATAATCCAGTTACATTACCATATACAGCTGTAATCAAATTTACTTTTATATGTAATTTCTAGTACAGTGCTAAGCTTGAAAGTAGTACAATAACCCTAGTAAATCGTGAAAAATAAAAGAAACATACCGAGCCCCATCATTCGATTTAAGTTTGTAGTTTTTCAGTGGGATGTAATTATCTTTCCAGTCCTTACCATCACAATCTGACTCATTTATCTTCAAAGGGTGGGTGAACCAAACATTAACAGCAATATTTCTGTTGTATGACCGAACTTGATGAAACCAACTAAAACAAATATCACAGGCATAGAAAACTATTTGCCACATAACATGGCTTTATGGGGGAAAAACTGGTTTAAACATCATAGATATGTGCCATTGTACTTGTTTTCAATAAGTGAAGCATTCGAAGCACTCTACATTCTTCGCAGTCAAATGTAAAGCAACTTTCCTGGAGTCTGAAGTTTTTAAATTTCTGCTAAAAAATATATCAAAAGAAATCTGCAAGTAGTGTTTTTCATTTTCATAAAACAGTGTTTCTCATCTCTCTTTAAAAAAGCAACATATAATTGCCATATTTTATAGAAATTGAAGAAAATTGTTGACAGATTTATTCTGATGTAGTGCCTCAAAGTTTCACTAAATTTCATTGTCAAAACAGCAAAATAATCAGTCAACATCTTTTCAACCAGAACTCTTTAAAACGACGAAGAATGCTTCTCTTACAATAATCTACCATAGCAAGCTTCTTCAAATCACAACATTTTCGATAAATTATATGGTTTAGGCCCTTGGTTGTTGTAAGCTACCATTTCTTCCACCTTTTCCAGACTTCAGAAACTTGAAAAGAATTGTATCACGTTATTATCTGTCATTAAATTCACCACTAAAAAGAATCCTTTGTCAAGATCATGATCAGAGCCATCGTAAACTATGGTGCTCAGGTCTCATATGTTGACAAACTTGTTGCAAGGTCAATTATTTGCCGAACAAGTCCAAAAATTTGTCAAAGAAGCACCCCTACATTGTAAAATACTCCTTGTTTTAACAACAAATTTTTTTTTCCGAAAGGAATGTACCCTCAATGCCCCAGCATAGTGAGAGCCCTGATGAAAGGATTGTTCTCAAAATCAATATACCTAAGGGGGATGAACAGGCAGTCTCCAGCCTCCATTTTGGCTTCCCACCAAGGTGCGCTTGCGATGCCGGGGTACTTGTCCAAGTCGACAGCATCTGGGTTGACCTTGCTGTATCCACCGTTTGGCTCATCAATATCAATGTGTTCTTGGTGATTCTGAAAGAATGAGAATTTATGTAGATAATAGGAAATAGCTCACCTAGAGGTGAACTGTGACAAAGCATGTTACTTTGTGATGAAATTAGCTATTAGTTATGTCTGTAAGAAGCATTGACAAAACAAGTGCAGTGGTATTAAAAAGACTGATAACACACTTTGAAAATTATACTGCCTTCTAATACATGAATTTGTGATTTTGCTAACAACATAGAAAAAGAGTTTAAAATGTATCAATTACATGTAATTGTTTTTAACCTAATATACATAGACCCTGATAAAGGAGAAGAATGAGAAGTTGGTTGATAAAAAATTTTTAAAGGAAAGTTGACAGTCTTAAAAAAATGGTGATCAAGATGATTCCAGCCACTCAACAGGTGCGAGAAAATAGAAAGGTTTAATTGGGGGAGATTCACGTTTACAGAATTGCTTTTGAAGTTTTTTTGTATGTTCTTTTTGGGGACTTTTTAGATCGCCAGACTCTTCATCTCCTGCCTGATAACCCTAGAACTTGCATCTGAAATGTAAACTTTACTCTGCTTTCTTTTCTAGTTTTCAGACATCACTTCTCTAACTCACCAATAACTGCCCCAAATCTAGATTTCTGCCTATTTTGAGTTTTTGTATTGTCTATTTGATTTTGTTCTTGTCGCTCAGACTCATGCTGGCCAGACAGGAAAATCCAAAGGGCTGGAACTGTATGCAGGACACAAGATATCAAAGTCTGGTCTACAACCTTAAAGTTATTGATGACAATACTGTGTTCAACTTTTGCAACAACCAAGTTCATCTAAAAAGAACTGACACATTAAATTACCTTATCGACCATATACAGCTCTTTTTCTCCACTGAATAGGCAATTTATGTTGTCTACATTATCAGCATGAAGGACAGACTTGGTACCACCACTTGAAAACCACATTACTATATCCTGCAGCAAATTTACATATCCACCACACGTTAAAGTTGGTAACAATGTTACATCCCCTGGAAAAAACAATAATTGTTCTGAAGCAAAGATAATATTAGTTACATAGTTGCTAGATTATCACATAAAGTGTGCAACACATTGTCAGCACATCCAGAAGTTCTGGATAGTAACTATATTTGGAAACAATAACTAAATCTTTAGAAGGCTATGTTCTATTAATATATAACTAAAGGACATAAAAACTTTTGACATTGGAGTTCAAAAGTTCAAAGAGGAATCCCTCAGTATAGCATGGATGATAGAGCAGCAAATGTGACTAATGGGTATGTTTTTGGGGCAAGAACCCCATAAATTATGAAAATCCTTTTGAGCAGTTCCATTTGTTGCTATTGTTCTCAAACAATGGTGTCCAAATCATTCTTATTTTCATAGAACTGATTTATGCATCATAAGATAAGATAGCCAAAACCTCTTTGTAGCCCACACCAAGATGACATGATATACTAGGCTACCATGGTTATATAACAGGAATTGAGTAGAAACGACTAGGAAAGGAGTTAGGAAAAAGAAGTTTGGAAAAAATAGAAACAACTATGAAACAAGTAGGAACTAAGAAACAAGCAGAAACAAGTTTAAAAACTATAAAATAAGCAGAAATTGGAACGAAAAATATCAACTGAGGTACAATTTAATTAATAAATTTAATTGAATGCTGCCTTAATAGCTATGATGATGCTAGTTAACATTGTATTGTGAAAGGAGGAATTAATTGCTTAAGCCAGATGTGAAATGGCAGCATTGCAAGAGCAAATATAACTGGCATGGTGATTGACATGGAATAACTAGCAGGAAGGTCAAAATTAAAATCTCACCTAATTAAAAACAACTAGCAACTTAAAATCTCAGCTAATTAATCACTTGGGCAACCATCTGTTTTTTCCTGGATTCAACTTGCCGAAACACCATGGGGGCTTTGGGGTCAGGCCCCCATCCCAAACATTGATCAAGAAGTAGATTTTCAACCTATACAGCTTGTTCTTCTCGTGCATTGGCTTTTGTTCTTTCAGATTCTGTTTTTTGCTAAACAATAGCCTGGTATAAACAAAATATACATTTTCACTGGGTTTCAATAACCTTACTGAACAGGTAGGCCCCAGTGATGAAGATCTTTTTTGCTAAGTCACAAATAGTCTTCTCCTAGTTTCTCCTTGCTTGTGTTGGTTTCTTGTTGTTTCCTGTTATAGTAAACATGACTAGGCTACCACAACCAATCATGCAAGATCAAAATGAAATGTTTATAAAAAAAATAATATCACACCTCTCATTTCCTTCTGTATGCTATGTACCATATATACATCTTCAGTTTTATATTTATCAACAAATTCTTTCATTGTAAAAACAAAGGTTCGCAAGGATCTGTTTTCTTTCTTTCCCTCTTCTACATCAAACTTGAGATCTGCAAAGTTTGTTCTGAAAAGCAAGGCAGTTGCATCTTACATAGCATAAGTACAAAAGATTTTAAGAAGATATTGTAGGCTCTATACAGAGCTTAAGATATGCCAGCTCTTTAGGTGTTTACTGTGACATTTTAAAATCTTTGGATAGATTATGGTTAATAGAACTTTCAACTTTCATTTTAACCATAGCCTGACAGTCAGGAAAAGGTTTCATCCATCATCCATCCATTTTTGGCTTCAAGCATTGGCAAAAAGTGCACAAGTTTTATTAAATATATGTTTGTATTTAGATGTGCACCAGAATTTGATTTGCCTCATCTTTGACCTAATTATATACTGCTAATCCCCAATTAAATTAAATGCCAATAACTTCAGAATTTAATTGTACAGAAGGATTAAATATTTGCATGAATATCTAGCATATAAAAGAACATGCTAAGCACGAAAACAAACCTCAGATACTCATCATCCCATTTCTTGAATGCAGGCATCTTCTTTGCAGCCCCTTTAAAAACAGCTGGTCTCCCTGGAGTTACGTATTTCTCGAAAAACTCGACGGGACTTGGTAGCTCCGTCAAAATATCAACATGGCCTTCGGGAGTCCTTTGCAAACCTAGCCGCTCTAAATGCCCTTTAAGTGCTGCATTGCATAAAAAACCTGTTCCTAATAATAGATATAGACTTAAAAGAGTATAAAATGTATCCATCTTTTCACACGACCTTTTCCGGGGCAACCATAAAAAAGAAACAAGGAACAGAGGCCGATGGAACAGGAAGAACTTTACCATAAGCAACAGCAACAACATGGTATTTCTGGCAATATCCACTCTCTGGGAATCCTCCAGTCAACCCAGGCACCGCGGAGCGTTGAGAAAAATGGGGGATCTAAAAAAAGGGGGGGCTAAAACTGTATAAAAAGAGGTTATTCTGATAGTTTGATACTTAATATTTGGCATTTTTTGCAAAAAATGCCCAGCCCCCCCTGCGCCGCAGTGCCTTGAGCCTCAAAATTTTTCTAAATTTTTGAAAAATCTAGACGTAGCAAGTCAAATAAATGACACACAAATCCTTTTTTTAAGAATAAAACACCAAAGTTGGGTACTCCAGTTTCTTAAAACTTTAGGAAAATTCCAGTAATCATGGGCAAAGCAAAGGAATTCTTTTCAGAAGGGTACAGAAGTACAGAAATGACTTTTGCTGACAAAAAGAGGATGTTTCACACTTCAAAAATGTGGTTATATGAAAAATCTTATAAAAACTATTGAAACAGGTTTTGAAGTATTCTGAAAAACAAAAAGTCAATATATTCAATGAAAATCATGAGTCACTGCCGCACATTTCAGAGTCAGAGGTGCTAGACAAGTTTGCAAACACTTATTCAGTTCAGTTGTTTTTCCCACAATAATCTTTGGTGTTACAACCTTCATATCATACTTCAGCAAAAAAGTAGGGTTGGCGCTACAGTCCACCATGCCTCCTGCTCCAAAGTGTCTGAATAGAGATTATTTCATAACAACAAAACACAACAAAAACTACATATTCATTTCTTCAATTATCCTCAATCAATACCCTTCTTTCCAGTTAATTAGATCTCTAGGCGATTCACCAGACATGAATCTTTTAAGATTATTTGCAAAGAAATCATCAAGTTCATATTCAAATGAAAGACCTGAACAATGCGGTGTGATGAAAACATTTTCCATATCCCACAACAAGCTATCCTGTGGAAGAGGTTCTTTCTCAAATACATCCAAAATAGCACCTCCAATCCATTTTAAATTTAGCGCTGTTACAAGTTCCTTTTCCCTTATAATATTTCCTCTGCCAATGTTGACAAGAATACTTTTTCTCTCCTTGCAGTTTTCTAGAATGCCATTCATAAGAATGTTATCAGTTTTTGGTGTCTGGGGCAATGAGTTACAAATGTAATCACACTTTCTCAGGAATTCTGGCAAACTTTGCAACGAGAAGTGGTATTCATCAATGAAAGGATGCATTTGAGCTTCAGGAATTTCTTTAGACACCATTCCCAATACATTCATACCAAATGTCTTGGCAACACGTCCAACGTTGCTACCAATTTGGCCTACTCCTAGCAGGCCTAAAGTAAGGTTGCTCAACAAACGATACTCTTGCCTATTTCCCCATTCATGAGCCATCTGGTGCAAAATACTTTGCTTAAAATTTCTCTCCATCGCGATTATTTGTCCCAAAACATACTCAGCCATATGCTGCCCAAAAGCAGAGAATCTAGAGAGCTTCCACGTGGGGTAGGGCTTTTTATGATCTACAAACTTCGTAATGGCATCCACACCATCCCATGTACTCTGAATCCATTTAACATTCTTAAATTCATATAGAAATGGTGCAATTAAATCTGGATCGCCGACAAGAATACTGCAATCCCCTTCTATCTGTCTGGCAATTCTGCTTGTGCGTTCACTCTTTGAGATTTCAAGAACATCGCTTGTAGTCAACCCTGTCTCTGCAAGCCGATCGGAAACACATGTGTCCAGGTCAACCACATCTAAACATGTCAGTCGCTTCGCAATCCTAGTGCTTAAGTTTGGAAGAGCTGATAACAAACCAATTTTCACCCTGTTTGTCATCTTTCTTCAATTTCTACGTGTTCAAAATCCAACTCAGAGCTCCGATATTATCGTCGACATTCTCACAAAACCCACTGATCTAGAACCCACTGAACCTCCACCCGACCAATTCAATTATTTAATGCAGGAACCTCGCTTCCGCACGACTGCTTTTGGCGCAATTGTCTTGGCGCCAACTATTGGCGCCAATACTTTGTTTTGATTTCGAGACAATAAAATGGATATAAAACACCAGGTAAAAAATAACAGACGAAATACGTATCATCATCAGTTAACCAGGGTTTATGAATAAAGTTAAAGGATACTTCCTTTTTCGGAAATTTCTTGATCAGGGCCCCTATGGGGAGGGGGTGGAGTATTCTTGTGGCATAAGGCCCCATTTTTTCTGTTACCCGATGCATGGTCTTTTAATGGATGTGAAGCACCATTCAAAAGTTTAAAATTTTCCATTAATTCTAAACCGGATATATGTACCCACCAGAAGGCAACATAAAGTGATCAGAGGCGTTGAGATGAGGGGTTGGGCCAAAAAACGGGGGTATGGGCCATATTGGGGCCGTAAAATCTACACCATGATACATAGTTTTGAATGAATTTCTTTGAATCTCTTGGCAACTTAGATTTCTAAGTTGAAACTGAGATTGATGGAGATATCAAGAGGGTATCTTGGGTACCAGAGACTAATATATTTGAGGAGGGTAAAGGAATTGAAAGAGAAGGGGGAAACGAGAGAAAAAGAAAAGAGAGGCATGCAATTAGCTTGACGAGCAAAGGCGAGCAATGTTTAATGCTGACTCTCTTTTTTATAAACCTTAAACAAGATGTTATTATATTTGCTAAATGAGAGTCCTCCTAAATAAATCAAATTTGAAATTTATGTGAATATCGAATATGAAATAAATGAAGCTGGAATAAGGCTGCTAGTGTCAGGAATTATAATATAAAATTCAACAAAAGAAACAATCATGAACAAGTGGCAACAGGCACAAGTCAAGATAAAGCCTGGGGTCTTGATTATAAGGTAGCAAAAATGTCAAAATTAAGTTGGGAGGCTAATCTAGAGCAAAGCGAATTATTGTCAAATTCCTTGAAGAAGCTAAAATTATTCTTAAATTGTACAATTTGAAAAAAATCGATTTTCTGTAATACCTTCATAATAGACATTTCCCTAAATTAAGCAAAGAAAACTTCCCTGCTTTATAAAGAGGTAATGATTCACAGAACAGTAGACTTTAAGTACCAAACAATTGGTCAATAGAGGAAGCTCTTCTCCTCTCTATAATGCGTACCTTCGCTTTTGAATGACAGGTCTTAGATATCTTAAATCATCAAGGTGTCTTGACTTAAAATAAGTAAAGTAGGTGTATCTAGCTAAAAGAAATATCTAACTAGCTTCCATTAAAGTTTCGTGATAATCTCATTGTAGAGTTACTATGAATGAACGAAAAAAGTAACTTTGGCAATACAAAAATGAAGCAAATCAAACTGAGTCTTTTTAAGGCACAAAATTTAGAAAATAGTCAGAGATTTAACAGAAGTACAGATTGATTACGTCATAATTCTAGTAATCTGCACCAGATCCAACTGATTTTGTACATTAAAGTTTCTGGTGTTTTTTCACGTCAAAACTCCCAAAATCAAAATTAAATTTTGTAAGGTCTTCTTTTTGCCACTCTGCTCAACTTTGAGACACGAATTAGCGAGAAGAAGCTTCAGGATAAGCAGACTACATCTGCCAATAAAAGCTCTGAATTAAAAGAAGGTGAAAACAAAGGCAACAAAGAAGGGTATTCAGAAAAGAATACTGACGTAGACACTACTGATCCTCTTCAAGAAATAATCTAAAATGATCCGACTTTTGTACAAAATAACATAAATTTCTCTTCTGAGTTAGATTTGCTTCCCAGCAAAAGTTCACTAAAATTCCCATATGTAAAAAATGAAATTCCTAATCTAGGTAAGCCAATTTTAATTGATTTCATGAATTATTAGTCATTCCCATTCTTCAGCAAAGAGTTCACCTAAGTACATTCTCTTTCCAAATTGCAGTGTCACAAATACTCTTTGCTCAGTTCGATAATGCACTTTAAAAGTCATTGGCTCCGAGCTTTCCAGAATCTCACCTCGCCCACAACCACAGCCTCCTCTTGTTGGTTCATTAGGCCCATAGAAGCGAGGCCTTTTGCGTGGATTACAGTATGGACCACGTGTATATGGTAACATGTTTGAGGGCATGACTGGTCCGTTAACTGGAAAGTGAACCCTGCTCATGTGTTCATGAATGTTATGATCGTGAATGCTATGGTCGTGGAGTAGGTGATTGGAACGATTTTCATCCTTACTATTGCCACAAAAATGCTTCCCTGTTTCTCCTGGAAGCACATGACAATCAGAGTGAACATCTACAGTGGTCTCAGTTACCATTTGCCCGGGTAAAGATCCATCTGAAGTCGAGCAGACAGGTATATCCGAATGCAGGTTGGTTGGCTGACTAGTCTCCAAATCAGGTGGCCGAGTTTGATGAGCATTTGGCTCCTGAATTATAAAAAAAATAATTGGAAATTTCTCGCAGCAAAGGACTTTTTGACAACAAATTAATTGGCAAATGACAGGTGGTTCAATTCACGTGTAGTTAAAAGAAAGAAAAATCAAACAAAATGTTTCAACAAAGTGTTAAAAAACACGAAAACGTTAAGAGGTTGGAAAGTATACACAGACATTTTTAGTCTGTCACCATGAACATTAAAAACACATAGGATATTGACATTGATAAATTGAAATTTACTTCCAAGTGCAGGGCAGTCACGTGAAAGGAAATATAGCTTATTGATTGGCTCTCTGATTTGACCAATCAACAACTACTAACCATTCATCGTGATAAACAAACAGACAGACAAATAATTAATCGAAATAAAATTGGTTTAATAAAATTGACTTTATGGTGAATTAAAATGAAAATTCGTTGACATCATTTTCAACCCAGCAATAGGAAATAGCTTAACTATGACTTAACATAAAAGAAAACAGATTTCTAAGTTAAGTATAGACAGCCATCTCTAAGTTTTTACTGGGGCATCAAGAATTAGAAAATTTAGAATATGAGGTGCTTGGACAGAGAGGAAATAATAATATTATGACATAGATTAAAAGCTTGGCAGTTTTAGTAAAAATACGTTGCAGTTTTATTGTGATGTTCCTAGATCTTTAGTCAAGGTTGGTAAACATTAAAAAATGAGAAAACTAGATAATGTAAGGCAGCAATTTAATTGTGCTAAACGGATCGAAACAGTAGGCTTCAGGGTAGCTGGAAGAATAAAGCACTTTATGTAGTAGGCTGCGTCAATGGCAGCACAGATGTTGTAGACTGCGTCAATGGCGGCACAATGACTTACCTCTACGGTATCTGATTTATCCGAATCTTTGCTAGTTACCAGATCTCTATTACCAGATCTTGATGACGTCGAGGAACTCTGGGTATCATTTGATCGCCTACCAGGTGGAGTCACTTGGCTTGGTACCGACGGACTTTGAGCGCCGTTTACCGGCTTGCCACAATCGCAGTTCGGAGGGCATTCGTTATTATTTGTCTCTGGTCGGATTCGACTGTTTGCAATATGCTCCGTTGGCACGTGATTTACTTTTGGACTGCGATGCAACATATCAGAGCAACGCATTTCAACGCGATGGGGAAATCCGGTGTGCGGTGGACCATGCTGTAGATTCAATTGGGCTTGTGGGTGAGGAAATGTTGGTCTTGGTCCGAAGGGACCACTGATCAATTGTTCGTTAGGCCATTGGGGCGAATGATGCTGACTATTTGAAAGATCACGTGATGGTAAGCATGGTCGATTGTCAGGAAAAGACGATGGACTTGCTTGCGTTGCTCTGAAGGAGCTATTTGAAAGATCGTCGCATTCTTCTATCTTCCAAGCCTGTTCATCGATGCCTTTTTGGAAGCATTCGTACGCATAGAGAAATCGAAGGTACCTTTAGAGAGAATGGGATGATCAGCATTGCATAACAAAGCATTATAATCAGGGATGCTGGAACGACCGAGGGCCAAAGAGACAGGCTTGAGTAATTTCGAAGGGCATTTGAAAAATGATTCCCAGCTTTTAAGAATTACTTCGTAACTGCCGTTTTATTTCGATCTTCTGTTGGTATCTTGAACATTAGCTAACTTTGGGCATAAGGAATTATTTTACAAGTTTTGAGAAATATCATCATGAATTGAGCACGATTTTCATATGAATCACTCTGATTACACTCTGTTTTTTATAAGAACCAGTAAATTCAAGTTCAGGCAGACTGTTCTTAATTTTTTCGAAAATTTGGGGCTTGATTGTTTTAAATTTGTTTTTAAATTAATAGGGTGTATGCAGTGCGATTGCTAGCTTTTTTGCTCTAGGGGGGTGTTCAGCCTCATTTGCCAACAAAGTGAATGAGACAACCTTCATTTGCCGACAAGCTTGAATATTCACCGAAAAAGCACTCACACATGGCTAAGAACCCTCGTTTATTACAAAAGGCCGGATTAAAGGGCAGCTTAATAAAAAGGGCACTCTGGCCCCCCTTGTCCCTCATATCAAAAGGCAAAGGTGCGGTTGGCCCCCACGCCCCCTTTCTCCGGCGTCTCTGATTATAATGATTAATTATAATAATATCACAAAATTATACTGTAGAGATTACTGTTATATATTCTATTTTACAAGCTATCAACATTCATCATAAAAGTAAACTGCCTTGAAAAAGTGAATTCTTAATAAGGTTTATTAAGAAGAGGAACTGTTTTTCATTTAATTACGAAAAGTTAAAAATATCAGTCCTTCAATCTATTCCAGAGTTTTATCTTTTTAAATCTTTCTAAATCTACCATTCTACAAAAGTTGCGCATATTTTCTTTAGGCCTAGTTCACACAATATTATTTGGCTTCAAAAGCGTAATATTTTCATGTTCTGTTGATTATGCAGCATCAATAACAATAGATGGTCAAATCATAATCATAACTATCCATTTAGGATAAAAAATGAAGTCTTATTTATAGATTATATCTTTGTAATTTTTAACAACAATAAAAGCAGTAGTTAAGCTTTAAGCGATAAAGAAAATTTGGTTCTTGAACTTTATTGTGAAAAAGATGAGCAGAAAAACGTACTGTGTTCTTAATGTGAACGCTGCACTAGTAATACTGGCTGGGAGGTTCAGTTCCCTTGTCACTTTGCTCCAATGCCTATTTCTAACAACCTGAAAAGAAAATAATATTATATAAAGATCTATTTCGTTATTGGTGAATAGATTTAGAAAACTGCTTAAGAAACTTTCTTCATTCTTGTTGTTGAGTAGTAACTAGTTAAAGTAGTTACATAATTATACTTTTCCCTTGGAACAAAAAATACACTGACGAATAAAACAGGGTTGATTTGACGACCTTGATTTTTTTTTAAAAATTGAAAAAACTCTAATAATCTTTTGAGGAATCCCAGCATCCGTCTTGTAGCATAACTGTCTACTGTAATTGTAGCAGAGCTTGAAACTTGAGACAAACGATTGATGACCAAATTTATGTGCTAGCGTTTGCAGGGGCGGATCCAGAACAAAGTAGGTGGTAGTGACAGTTGGTAGTAGGGGCACTAAACATTTTGACGAGAGTCCTAACAGAAGGCTCGCTCTCTATTCACATTCTTTAGAAAATTTTCACAATAATTGTGCCAAAACGTTTCCAAAAAGGGGCCCAGACTTGCTTCAGCTCGGTGAGGGAGGGGCAACTGCCCCTTGTTGTCCCCCTTAAATCCGGCACTGAGCGTTTGCCTCTTCAGAGGGTCAAGAATTATCACATGGTGTCACTACTGGCAGAAAATGCGAAGGACACGAGAATATGATGTTTTTAACTTTTTGTGCAAGATGTTGTATCAGCAGCCATTAGAGCCTGCAAATTTTCAAGTAAATTGCTATCAATGAGGTATAGGGCCTTTCAAAGTCTATGAAAAACTCTCTTTTTTTCTATGCATTGTACTTGGAAATGCCTCTTGATGCAAATGTCCGGAATTCATTTGAAATTGAAAGGCATTCTCGAAAAGCTCAAAGATTTATCAATGAGGACAAAATCATCACAGAGATTTTCTTACTTTTCATGACAAAGCAAATTGGGATAGAAACCGGGGTATGAGATCTGTGAACCCTCAACTTGAAGCCAGAGCAGCACACAATAGTAAATTACTTGCTTGGGTGGACCGCCGGCCCGCGACACACCGAGCCAGTGGACCGCCGCCCCGCGGCACGCCGAGCCAGTGGACCGCCCCCCGCAACACACCGAGCCAGTGACCCGCAAGCCCTCCCCAACCCGAGCTGCAAATTAGCAAAGAACGAACTAACGCCATCCCAAACACACAAAACCCCCCTCGCACAAAACCCCAACACACACGACCTGCCCCCCGCTGAGGCGTGCCCCCAACAGAGGCGTGGCTGCCGCCCAAAAGAGGCTCCCACCAAAAAGAGGCTGTGGCGTGCTCCCCCGCAGAGGCTGAGAGAACCACGCCCTCTGCCATCACAAAATTTTCCCTCAAAAAAATGTGCAAAAAACACTCGCGCTCCTACGCGATTTTTACTCGCACGACTGTCACTGGCGCTAGAGGGCGGGGAGCAGAAAACGGGGAGGAGGAGGCTCCCCGCCCTCTAGCGCCAGTGACAGTCGTGCGAGTAAAAATCGCGTAGGAGCGCGAGTGTTTTTTGCACATTTTTTTGAGGGAAAATTTTGTGATGGCAGAGGGCGTGGTTCTCTCAGCCTCTGCGGGGGAGCACGCCACAGCCTCTTTTTGGTGGGAGCCTCTTTTGGGCGGCAGCCACGCCTCTGTTGGGGGCACGCCTCAGCGGGGGGCAGGTCGTGTGTGTTGGGGTTTTGTGCGAGGGGGGTTTTGTGTGTTTGGGATGGCGTTAGTTCGTTCTTTGCTAATTTGCAGCTCGGGTTGGGGAGGGCTTGCGGGTCACTGGCTCGGTGTGTTGCGGGGGGCGGTCCACTGGCTCGGCGTGCCGCGGGGCGGCGGTCCACTGGCTCGGTGTGTCGCGGGCCGGCGGTCCACCCAAGCAAGACCCCGCTTTGGCGGGGTCGCTAAGAAAGGCTAGTTTATTTCTATTTTATAATAATAAATAACAATGACATTAAATAAACTCTTTTAGGAGGATTATAATATATTTCCATAAAGTGATGGAAGTTGTGACATATTTTATGTGATAAATTGTAATTAAGAATTAGAACTCTTTTGCTGGAAGGGTCTGGGCAGTATTGTTTGTTGTTTCTGGTTAGTTTAAAAAATCGTATCAAAAAAAGGTCTTTGACCCTTTTGATTCAAAAGTATGAGTAAGGTCTAATGCAGTCATTGCTTTAAATATAAAAAAATTGGAGTTTCATGTGGACCGTATGCACCGCGCAGGTGTTATTTGATGCATCTAAGCCTTAGCCTAAGAAATCTACTCGATAATGGATATATGAAATCCATCTAAATTCCTATGCTTCGTCAGCGTAGCCAAATTATTTGGTTTAATGTGGGAGCCTTGTTACTGTACTGACTATAAATGTAGGTGAATCCTCCAAGCCTCAATGAATAAATTAATTTGTCAAATAACTGTAATGGAGACGTTGTTTATCAGCAAATATGATTGACATGTCTCTTGTGAGCCAAGTGCCCAGATATCTGGACCTGATGTCATGCACTGCAAGGGCCTGAGTAGCATTGTTCCCTCATGTATAATTAGCAATAATAGATATAATGGCTGTGTATGTGCCAAGTGCCCAGATATCTGGACCTGATGTCATGCACTGCAAGGGCCTGAGTAGCATTGTTCCCTCATGTATAATTAGCAATAATAGATATAATGGCTGTGTATGTGCCAAGTGCCCAGATATCTGGAGCTAATTTAACGAAGTGCGAGTCGATGTGAAGGATTGCTTTGTCGTTTGCCAAGTGCCCATAAATTTTGAGAGACTTTTTAGAGAGGGTGGTTTATTACTGAGAATACCACGGTTTGTCCTTTTTTAAATGTAGGGAATATCCGCAATATTTCTTTGTTTTATGCTGAATTAAAAAATAATTCTTTATCTTTATAAAAGCTTTTTTAATTTTAATTGGATCAGTGATTATCAGGGTTCTTTATTGTTGGTAATTTTGCGAATCCCTTATTGTTTAATAAAACTTTAAGATATATGCTTTAGTAACTTCGAATTTAATAATATAGGAGGCAGAATTTCGATTAGTCAGGTCCCCATTATGCTTCTTTGGAAGGGCCCTTTGAAGTAGTTTTGGAAATTGGTGGCTAGTTTAGAAAATGTCACTCAATGGCAATTCCCTATTCGAGAAGACAAAATTTTATATTTCCGCCTCATAAGTTTTAACCGCGCCTTAATTGGATTAACAGTAGTAATTTTTCGTAAGGGCGCTAATTTCATGTTTCGGGGTCCTCGTTTGGCATCAGGTGAACAATATCGGAGGGCATTTTAAAAAAAGGGTTGGTTTTGAAACCTCTCACCACGCAACTTTTGGTAAATGACGATTTGATGATTAAAGGATAAAATTTCTATAACCCCTTCCTATTTGTTCAAAGGTAAATAAATTCGCATGATTGGGGTTTATTTTCGTTGAAAAAGTTCAATTGGAATGGAATTTCGAATTCAAGTGGCACTTTTTTGATGGTATATCCTTTCTAACGTAAAATGCTCTTAAAACTGCCAATAAGTGTAGATTATAAGCCAGTGGGGCCGAAGTGATTTGCCCCGCTGTTCTATAGCTTGCCTTCACATTGCAGTCGATAGTGGACGATTCAACTCGAGAGTGTTGTCCGCATGCTAAATGATCCTCTTTAATGTTGGAGCCACGTTACTGTACGGATTATTGGTACGTGAGTTAAGCAAAACTAATTAATCAACTTGGCAAAAAAGCAATTTCGAAGCCATTCCAAACTGGTCTATGATAATTGCACTGCATACGGGGCAGTCATAGGAGGGCCACCAAGCTTATGGCCCCTTTGGCTTGAATTAAGGGCCTTTCTATGAGTGGATATCGCCCTTCTTCTCAAAAGCGACCGTGAATAGAAGGAATAGCCCTTACGTATCAAAGTAAACATAATCATCATCCAATGTCACGGAGAAATTTTTTTAAAGATAAGCTTTCAGTTTGTTTTCGAAATGACTAAAGGCAATTTTTGCTTCATGAAAATGAAGTCTAGTCATTTTTTATGCCTAAAACAACGCCGGGGCAAGCTATGACGCAGCAAGTTTAGCCTAAAACAACGCCGGGGCAAGCTATGACGCAGCAAGTTTAGCAAATCAGAAAAGTTGTCTTTCCACAGTGGTTCTTTCAAGAAAGAACGGTTAATGGGTACCTAAGTATCGCTAACGACCCGCACTGACAATCAGGTTGACGCTTAATGATCGCGCCTCATTTGTATAGTTTGATCAAGAAGGGAAAGGTCCTGCATCCTTCGCAATCAAACAAAATGAAATTGTAAAGATAAGCTTCCAATTTGTTTTCGAAACGACTAAGAAAGTTTTTTCCATCATAAAAATGCTGTCAACCGACTTATACTGCGTAAAACAACGGCGGGGCAAGCTATGACGCAGCAAGTTTAGCAAATCGAAAAAGATGGTTTTTCACCGCGGAGCTTTGCAGAAGGAAAGGTTAATGATCGCTAACGATCCGCACTGACAATCAGCTTGCCACTTAATGATCTCGCATCAATGCTATAGTTTGATTAGGAAGGGAAACATCCTGAATCGTCCGCAACCAAAACAAACTTTCTTGTAAAGTTTCATTTTTGAAAATTTCGGCATTTTTACGTCCGTGTTAACTTCAATCGTATGTTTGGAATGCTCAGTGAAGTGCATGTGGATAGGAAATTCTTGTTGATTTTATTGAGCGGTCAATTCTTTGTTGCAATGATGGGGGATGGCGGGATGGCGGGGCCCGTACCCCCACTCGTACAGGAATTGGTTAGCTTAATTTTTCGTTTTCTGTGTGATTTTCATTTAAATCCAACGCTCCTTTGAAAAAAATCGGGAAGAAGTTTTTCGAGGGTTTGACATTTATTTTTTCGATTTCGCCAAGTAAACAAAGATGGCAAAACGAAGGGACACGTGATGTAAAAAGTAGTGATACAGCTAAATTCGAACATGATAAGCATGAGCGTCTAGTTTAAACAATGAGATCGCATTCTTAGTACTTATAACGATCAAACTTTCGACCAATCACGGTCGAGCCAGAGCCCCAACACAAAGGATTCGTACAGTGGTGTACTGTACATTACAGTACAGGGCAAAATCATGACAATCATAACTTTTGCTCGTACGGTCTCGAGTTTTTGGGAGAAAGGTGTCGCATTCGAACGGTTTTGATTCCCAAAACTTCGAATCGAAACTTCCATCCAGAAGGGAGAAGCGAGCCGTGACGCAGCACCGTTTTCGTGCCAAAAAAATCGACGGTGATTAGCAGAGCCTTGGCAGAGCAACTCTGCGGAGATAATTGCCCTCCGCACAAAGAGGTGGCGGTTAACGACCTCGCTGACAAAGCCTAACACGCTTAACGACCCGATGTAACCTTTTCTCTGGAGAGGCAATCAGGTCCGCAAGCAAGGCAACTTCCGCCGAAAAAAAGTTTGTTTTGAGGATTTTCGACCAGGAAAACCAAGACAGAGGGAGAAAAGAAGCAAAATCCCAGACTCCCATCGACGGACGGGGTCGAGTGGAGAAAAGAGCGGGACGTTGGCGGGGCGCCTTTAAACCGATCTCACACGAACAGGGGCGAAGTAGCTGCGACCGTGATCACCGTTGCTTGCCCCTTATTTGCATAGTAGCATTTTAGTACATTGAGATCTTTTTCTCAATAACGCCACCCATGCTCCATCACTACGTCATGGTAGAAGTGCCTCTAGGTATTTGGCACTGCCTGTTCCAAGCCGTGCCATACAGATCTATGTGAGGCATAGGAATGTCCTAAAAAGATCAGAATAGAGACGGGATGGTGCAGTGAAATCCTTGACTGCCAAGAGAATGAGAAAATAACGATTTGTGGTAGGAAGATTGGTGTTTAATGATCAATTCAAGCTATCAGCTTTAAGGAAGGCAAATACCACACACATCTGTTTGGCTTGGTTGTGCCAACAAATTTTTTCCTTTATTACGATCTTGCTTAATCAACCTCCAGTTGCAAGACTCGACCAGGCCATTTCGCGGCGCATTCATCGAAGCATCTGCAATGAGTTACTACGCTAAGCATAAATAGATTCGCCCTGTTCTATATACCAAGCCCCTGTATCTATGTAGTTATCTGATATAGTTTATTACTATGTTATGTTTTGTTATATTATATTATATTATATTATATTATATTATATTATATTATATTATATTATATTATATTATATTATATTATATTATATTATATTATATTATATTATATTATATTATATTATATTATATTATATTATATTATATTATATTATATTATATTATATTATATCATATTATATTGCTATGTCATTTATTATTATATTGTATTGTATCATATGATATTTTATTATAAATTATTATAGTATATTAAACAAATTATAGTATATTGTACTTAATTAAACCATATTTAGCATATCACTGATGTTTTCCCAAGTTTTTAGTCAAGTAGTTTTAGGAAGACTTTTAAAAAGTTACGGGGCTTACCTTCAACACTTTGGCACATTAACCAGTTTAGTTTGGCAATATTACAGATGCTGCGTTGGCTTGTTTTTGTAGGAAATTGCCTGTATCCTATGAAATGGCTAAGGTTTTAATAGACTTGAAATTTAACATAATAAAAAAATGAAATTATTGATTTCTCTTGTATTTGAAATTTTAGCTTGAAATTTACTGCGTCCTTCAGTTGAATGTCAGGAGACACAATGAAAGATCACATGATCTAACAGAGGAAAGCAGTTGATTTCATGAACTTTGGGATTTCTTAGAAAACGATGTCCCAAGGCGAAATAGCAACGGCATCGCTTTTTAAGAAATCCCAAAGTTCATCTTCTCCTAGACTAAACATTTGAATTCTGAAATCAACTGCTTTCCTCTGTTAGATCATGTGATCTCTCCCAGCATTCATAGCACGTACATACGCGACAGCTGGCTCTATTTAATAAAAAAATTACGCGAGACAGTAAACGTTTGTCTTTGAAATTCAAAACCCACGTTACATGAAACACTGCTTTAGTAAAATCTGAAATATTTTGACCACGACAGTTGGCTGACATCGTGGCCCTTAATGTTGCAATCACAATTAATTTTCGACCATATCAGCCTAATTCAGCAATATGATTTTCCTCTATTAGTTTCTGTTTCAAAGTTTATTCCAATGAAAAAAGCTTTTATTTCTGCTTTTGTTTTTACAAAATTAAGTCTAATGGGCAAAGGAGTCATGGAAACAAAGGAGCGTATGGGAGACTGTATCCATTCATCGCTACCCTTTTTGAGTAGGTGGAGGGTCATGACCTCTGTGGGTCTTTGACCTGAGAAACTGCGACAGCAGAGATGACGCCGTTAAATTTCTTTTGTGCAGACGATTATTCATTCGCGACTGTCCTTTTGGTCTAACTGAGTCTATTAAAAAGCAAAGTTTGTGCAAGACCAACAGCTGCATCCAATGTTACTAATTCACGAAGGCTTCCCACAAATGTAACAAGTAGCTTGAACGTTGAATACTTTAAAACGTGCACAATTTGCATTTAATTCTTTGAATGCATTTGATCGACAATAAATTACAATAAAATTCCCAACTGGCACAACTGTGAACATATTACAAAGCCTATCAAACAGAGATTCTACGGACCTAAATATCTTATTTTCAACTATATGGGAATGATTGACATTATATTTTGGAGTTTAATTTGGGGTTTAGTATTATTGCTCTTGCAAAGGCCTAAAGATCAAACCATTTTACTGACTTATACTCGGCCTTAAATAAAATGCAAAAGTATGGCCTTATTATTAAACTGGTTTATAATTTTCATTTCGTAGTCTTAAGGGGGTGGGGGGGGGGCCACATGAACAGCTACACGTTTTTTTATAAGAACACTTCCCTCCAGTTCCAGCCTGGTGTTTCCTATTTTTTTTCCGTAAAATTTCAGCCTAACGTGTTTCTTATTTTTTCTCTTATTTTTGTAATAGAATTTCCTGTGGATAGCAGAGTCTCGACATTACCTGTGCTTGATAAAGTAATTAATGCTATTTTGCTTATCGCTTTTTGTTTTTCATTTGCTATTCGTTCATTTTTTCCATTTTTGCTGGTATGTTATTTTTTGAGTTCTGTTGAATTTAAGCCTGCCTTGTTTCCTGTGTTCTTCTAATTTTTTGGGCAAATCTCATCCTGATATTTCTTATAAGGGTTCTTATTATAAAAAAACGTGTACTATCATTGCTTCCGAATGTAAGCTGGAAATGGGGCATGATCTTTCTAGCCTCACTTAGTAGGAAAGCTAGTGGACAAAGTAGAACGTAAATTTTGAAATGCGGATATAAAACTTCAGTCACTTATTACAGAAAGCTGCAGAAAAGATGAAGGCCCCAGGCACTTCTTGTAGCACTTGTTTTCTGGCAGCTTTTTTGTGATCATGTGGGAGGCGAATATCATAAGCTGATTAAGTGTAGCAAATGAAACTTAGAGCTTTTAATAAATCTTGAGATCGCGTCTGCAATGCGATTCTGTATCATCCTCTATATAAAACATACAAGTGAAACTTGAATTACAGATTAGAACAAAGCCTGTCATTTTTGAATTCTGCAAAATCCAATGAAAGTAAACTAAAGAGTCATTTTGGATTAACGAAAGCAGCCAGACGAATTTTCAATGCGAGAAAGAATTAGCAAATCTTAAAGAACATTAAGACCGGAGACAATTAATTCACCTGGATTTGTGAAGTGATTTCCTCTGGCCAAAGATCAAATTTGTTCTTACAGGCAAGTATGTTAGTGTGTGATAAGCTAGTTTATTAGGAACTTTACAACCTTGCTAAATAATTCATATTTTCTCGCAATCTGATCGTATTTGCTTTCCATGGCAAACATTGTTGAACTGAATCCATTACTGGTTGCCATTAAAGGACGGGGACAAGAGGCAAAAAGTGTCATTTAATTTAGTTGCTCTCGCTTTTGTTACGATTGAATGTTTATTTAATGTATTTTACCTTCTAACTAATATCTCTGGTCAATGCCTAAACGGGTTTTACATAATTATTCAAATTTATGATAATTTACTAAAATTTTTGTCACTATTGGCCGTTGCTTTTTGGTGGTTGAAATTTTAAAAAGTGAAGAAGTTCAGGAACACAGAAAGGGCAGAACGGTACAATTTCAGTTCATCGAAGACCTCTTGACGATCTCTATTCATGGTACTTCATGGGTGATTTTTTGCTCAGCGGGGTACAAAGAGAAAAACATAACTTTCTGACATTTTATTCTGACTAAATTACCTGTATAGAGCGGTAGTGAAAATAAGAAATGCAGTGGAAAACTCTCACTTTAAAATAAATACTTTTGCTTAGAAAAAGTTTATCTACATTTCGTGAAAGTGCTGCTTTGTGGGTTTTTGAATAAAAAAGTTGTTTTCATGAAAGAATTGATAAAAAATAATTTCTAAGCTCTTGAAATAAGATTTTTAAGAACGAGAAAGCTCTGAATCACATTAAAATGCCAATATCTAATTACCAAGAAGAACAGAAAAATGCACCATAACAGTGAACTCTAGAGTTTCAAATGAGTTTGAAAATCCGCCATTATTGGGGATTCCCTCCGTAAAATTTGATATTCTAATTATAGTTTTGGCGAGGACATTGGCATCTACTTGCCCTGTGTTCTATGCAATGGAAGCCTTTGGGATGTTATCAAATTATGCTAACGTGGGTGGGGGGGGGGGGGAATAAAATTGGGTAAAAATTTCTATAAATGATGTTTATGATGAAGATAGTAAAACAAACATTAAAGCTAAGATTAAGGATAAACTTGAGTTCAAACGTATGGAAAATCTAGAGCCTTTTCAAAACAAATTTTCGGTCATTAGGTCGAGCATGAGTTTCATTTTACAAAGATATGTTCTATATGCCAAAGAAATAATGCAGGTTACTTCATTTACCAAGGAAAGATACCTCAGACCTTATGTTGAAGATTAATTCATTCATTTGGTTGGTGAGTCAAGAAAATTTTGACTAAATCACTGAGAGCCATTTCGCCTTACATATAAATTTATACATTGCAAGATAATTATTAAAATTGTGGCGACCCTCTGAATTTTATTTATGAAATTAAATAACGACTTTGCACATTTGAAAGAACTGCATGTAAATGCCGGTCATATGCCTGCGTTTTTCTGATAGGCCTATTTCGATCCACAGCTGGGTATATATTTTCCATCATGTTCTTTCGGATCCTTACGTTTTATAGTCCGAGGAGTGTCAGATTCAAAAGGTTTTAGTAGTATGTTGTGAAATATTTGTTTTTTTTTCAAAGCCATTTATATGTCAAATTGTACAACACGATGAACTATATAGAGTACCTATGAAATAAAACGTTGAAACAGAAATAATTTCATACCTCGGTCAAACCTCCAAGTGAAACGACTGTTTTGTAAAGTTTGTACAAATCAAGGGGCTGTTTGGCCATGGTTGGGATTCTTGTAACGGTAGCATCTGTAAAATTAACTAATCAAAATTAATCAGCATAAGACTCTACCCTTATAAAAGTTGCAAGATGGAGAAATATATTTTACATTTTATTAAAACCAAACCAACAGGTTCTTGCACAATAAGTCTTGTAGAAAATGAGCCTAAATATTGCTCTTATGATCTTATTTCAGTCCAAGAATCTTATTTTAGTCCAAGGTTTAAATCATTTCAGAGCTTTTCAAAATATATCAGTTTGCTTTATCTTCTTGAACCATCTTAAAATATATTCAGTAAGAAACTACATCACTAAATTAATAAGCTCATCCTCCAACCCTTGTGGTCTTTCACATTTTCAGTACCATCTTCTGACATTAAACATTCTATTTCTCGCAAGACATTTTTTAATTTTTGCAATCTGCGTATCTTTCAAGTTCTATTTGGTAGGAACCTAATACCTGCAGTCTACCTTTGAAATGGAAGTTTTCTAGCTTTTTCGTTGCTTTTTTCGAAAAATTGCTTTTAATCTAAGAATCGAACTGACTAAAAGGAAAGTCAGTTGTAAGCTTGAACTGTCCATCGTTTTTAAAAGTCCCCTTGCCAAGGTAAAACGTTGTTTTAACATTGTAAATCAAAATGATACTTGCTTTAATAAAACTGAGTGTTTAATTTCTGACTATTTACAAGAATCTCTAGTTCATGGAAATAGTTTGAGAATAGAAGTATACAAAACCTTTCAAACTATCTTAACAACACCTGTTGTGCAAATAAGCCCTTCTGATTACAGTGCAACACAAACAAATTAGAAAGGCAAGCTTAAGGATGTTCTCAAACACAAAACAATAAGTCTTTTATAACAACAGAGAACGCAGTTCTAGATGAAAAACTGATGACAACTGCCAAATACTGAAAAAATATCAAATTGTTACACGCACTGTTAATAAAAATATAGAAGCAAGAAAAATCGAGATTCACCAATTAAAATCTTGTCGAATATGGGTCGATGAAAGCATGCATAAATGAATCAGTCTGTGGTTATTTTCCCATGTCTACGTGGCAGAAACACCCCAAGCTTAAAAATCATTTGATTACGCAAAAGCACATGGTAGAATTTTGAAAAACGAATGCTGTGTGAGGGCTCTTTATTCTCGAGACAGTACTCAATATAGTCAGCTACCGACAATATTTGTTATTATGAAAGGTGATTTCGCGTCTGGAGATAACAATTTGCAAGAAAGTCGAATCAATTACAGTCCATGAATATCAAGGGTCCTTAATCTATTCATTTAGACCGTAATAAGTTCATCTTTTATGAATGATTATCCCACAAATGAAGTAGGATTGTTAAAGTACTGAACGGTAATGTGCTACCTCACCTCGTTTACGCATGAAATCGAAATAATCGTCGAGAAATTCTTTGCGAGCAGGATCATCGTCAATGAAGTAAAGCTAAAAGAGAGAGATAAATCTGTATAAAAGTTCTCAAAGAATTTCTATAATCTATAGCTGCAAGTCACATAGCAAGGCGTGTGTAGATATTCTAGAGAAGGGGGCCAGAGATTGAAGTGAAAGGAAACAAGGGGCTTAACTTTGAACACAGCCAGTGCCCGATTTCAGAAACTGATGGGTCTGGTTGCCATTAAGACTGTACGATGGGATACAAGAGAGAAGCACCAGAAGTTCTCCTGATTTTAAGCTTACTCAAAGTGACATTTTACCCAATTAAAAACGGGTATTTCAATACAAAAGGAGTCGTCTACAGTAAACGACTCACTGTGCTTATGCCCCTCCACAGCAAACGAATATATCGTGTAATCCAAAAAGTGCTCTCTATAAATGCGTGGAAGGGGAAAGGTAGGCTGGGAGCTTTTGATCATTTAACATACGAAATTACAAAAAAATGCATCGGTATTTGGCAAAGTACAGCTATAAAACTCGAGAAGACATTTAAGAAACATAAGAAACAATTATCATGCAAGGGTTTTTTCTTCATTATTCGAAAATGGACGCAAAATTTGGTGATACCAATGCACCTGATTAATATCTTTCATAGGAAGGAAAAAACAAATTCTCTAAAATACTAATTGAAATTGCAACAAATGAAATTGTAAGGCTAGCAAATATGTGAGAGAAAATATGCAAGGATCATACATCATTCAACAATCATGCCCTTGCTTAAAGATATATTGCTTTGAAAAAATATTTCACTTTGTCAAGGCAAGTAGAATTCTCCCTATACTAATTATACTCTATTCTCCCTGTTATTCGCACAAACCCCTTTTGGGGTCAGGAATATTGAAATTTGTCTCTATCAACCATCTCTCAACACCCCTTCCAATTAAAATCCCGGACAAAAATAGTTGAGACTTTTCAAGGAAAGTTGATAGCTTCACCCCCACCGCCACCCCCCCCCATCATTGTTGAATACGTTATTTTGGAAGAGATAAAACTACAAATCCAACATGATGGACAACGAATTTACCTGATTAGAAAATAAATACCTGAAGTTCTATAGTTCTGGCACAAACCTCTGCAATACATTTTGTTAATCTAACTCAATTTCATGTAATTCACAACAAACATTTATATGATATGATTGTCCTTGGACCTTTCCGACCCTATAAAACTGTATATTAGGACGAGCAGAGGATAAAGTTATTACTTTAAACAGCACCAAGGATGCCACCGAATGAAAGGAAAGTCTTCTAAAGCCAGGAAAAAAGCAGTACTAGTTGTCAATTAAGATCCCTCTTCCAATCTTGGAATTTTTTTTCATGTAAAAATATCTGGAGCTCATTTTACCTGAAATTGACACAAGGCACATTTTTACCTGAGGAAGGCCTGGATTTAGGCACACTTTTACCTGGGGAAGGCGGGATTAAGTGCCAACAAGAAATCTTGAAATCATTAATGCTTAGATCTTTTTACCTTCGTATCAAGGAAATATCAGATGTAACCAACGGAGCAACTACCCTTGCATGATCCTTTATTGATTATAAGACGTAAAGGTCTCTGAACTGCCTCAACCGTTTTTCCACTGAGTGGATTTGATCTGAAATTTCTTATTGAGATACTATTAGAGGGGGTTTGTGACCCACACCCCCCGGTTGTGACGCCCCTGCAACACAAGCCCCCGTGTTCAATGTAGGCGAAGTTTAAAGTGCAGTTCTTGTAGGGTCGGAGGTGGTGATGGTAGAGTCAGTCGAAGCAAAGAAGCTAAAATCATTTTTTTCAGCAATTAAACAATTTTCTTCCTCTAAATTTCTATTAAGCTAGAACATTTTCAATTATTTTGTTTTCCATCAAGATATCCTCTTCAAATGCCAGACATTGAAGTACTCCCTCTCTATCGGCAAAGAACTTCTCTTAGGGGAATCTACCCTTGTTGATGCAGAAAACAAGCACTCTTCAGGGTCGTTATGTGTTGATGTGGAGCCAGCAGTAACAGGAGTAAAAGTAACTGCATAAAAATTTATAAACATCTGACGGTATCGGCGCGCTTTCTCTATGCAGTCGCTGAATCTATCTTCCCAAAGCTCGCTTTCTGGCCACTTGACAGCACTTGGGAGAAGATTTTGCACACAGCTTGAAGAAAAAATGATAAGCTCCTCCAACATTTTCTCAAGAACAGGAAACTATTCGCTGCATATTTTTATAGAGGTACCGAGGTCTCTTACTATAGTGCTATTGGCTTAAGAATGCAATTTACAAAAATGAACATCCAGTTGGTCATATCCCCTCTAAGCAGATACGGCCATCCTTTAGCCAATCCACGGTCTTCGCTTCTGTAACTTCTTCGATGATCTTGATTTTGAGGTAATTTCAAGTGCCTTCTTTGCAATGTTCGATTATTCCGAAGTCTAACTCAAGAAATACGTTTTCTGGCATAACAACACATAACACCCCTACTTCTTAAACCGTTGCCTGTCTATATACTGTACCATAGTATATTGTCCAAAAAAGTGTTGTTCCTATGATATGTGATTTTGCCTAGGTGCAGGTACGTTGTTGCAGGCAGTTGTTTCAGCAATTTTTTTGAGTAGTGCCCAAGTAGCGCCAAGTTTTGGTTTGGCAGCGAAAGATTTTTTGAGCAATTTTTCTTCCACCAGTACTAGCTTGACTCAAATTTTCACGGCAATCCAATGAAAACGAAGAAAAACCCCATTAAAAAAAAGAAAACAAAATTGGCAAACAGCTGGTACTCTCTTGCTACTGGGGTGGCATTGCCACCCCATGCCACCCCTTAGCTACGGGCCTGCTGCAACACACCTCATTGAATAATATCCCTCTTCTTAAGCCGCTTTGCTTTATCTACGACGGTGGAATATGACATAGTCATCTCACGACTGTTGCGCTTTCCTAACACTCTCCTCATTTTGACTATCACTCCTGCCATATTTTCATAACTAAATAGGAGGGAGGGGGGGGGGGTCGACTATCTATTAAGAGAGTTCCTATTCAAGAAATCAAGAAATTTTATTAATTGATAATACGTGACTTATTTCTGTTAAAATCTATCATGGAGAATTTTAAAATGAAAATCAAAACGAGAATAGGTTTTGTGAAAAGGACAGTACATGCAGCTCAAAGATTTCCACCTTGAAAGCGATGTCTTGAAAGCGAAACGTGATTTTCCTAATAAGAACAGATCGTCGTCCGATTTTGGATTTGACAAGTTGTTTAACAATTAAAGACCAGTTAAAATGAAAGTTTTAACGTACTCTGAATAAAAGTTGCCATTAGTTAGAAGAAATATTTACAAAATCGGGGCCCTTAGGAACTTTTCCCAAATTCCCCGGCTTAGGGTCAAAGACAACAATAATTTTCCAGGTGTTTAAAAATGACGATAAACCAGCTTTATCAAACTTTGCTATACTTGACTATAAGTTTTAAATATTGATTCAAAATCAACCTTGCGGCCATCGACTTAAAAATGACTTTCATGTTTGTTTGTAGAAAGAAACGTGCACGCAAAGTTCATCGATAAAGCCACACGGCAACGGAGAACTAATCATGATGATCTGCATGTCTCGGTTCGAGAAAGACTATTTACTTCTTTTCAGTTCCAATACCGTTAAACACTGGAAATATCAGTTTCTAACCACTTGTAATATCAGTGTCTACTGCAGCCAGACAAACGAGATACACAGAGCGCCAGTTATTTCTCCTCGTGAATAAACTAAACGTCACAAAACCATTCTTATTGGACTTGCCCTTTTACTAAGTGTGGGGAATTAGGACTTAGAAACTCGTTGTCTCCATTGATTATCATTTATCACTGTTATTCATAAAAACAACATTTATTTAGCGACTAACTATCATTACGTACGTTTTGTAGGAGTGGAGTCCTGTACATTCCGGGGGGGAAGTTCGAACTTGAAAAAAGGGCAGAAGCCTCGCTATTGGAATTTGAGCCAAAGCATAGAGAGGGAACTTCGTAATAGTGGCAGCTAATTGGTCTGCTGGCCTTAAAAAAGACGCCCCTTCGAGACCGTGGGCTCAAGGATCTTTCTAAGGTTTGCTCAAGTAAAAACCCATTGAAGCTGATAGGCAAATGACGATTATCTAGAAATTTGAAGGGCTACTTTCCCTCATTATTTATTTGATCATACTGTTGCGGTTTTCATTTACATGCAAAATTTATTGGCAAAAGCAACAACAGACAGCAGTTATGACAAACAACTCAGATAATAGCAGCATGCCACCCCCCCCCCCCCCTCCCAACTTTTCTGCAGAGCTAAAGAAACATTTTAGGCAAAAGTGGAAATAAATGTAGTATATGATTCTGTAAGTAACTTTGCCTGGTATTCTCTTAAATGTGTCCTTAGCTTTACCTTGGTTGCTATGTCTTTACCATAGAAGACATACATAAAATTGAATATGGGAATTAGATTGAAGAAATCGGTCATTGTCTAAGTTTTACAACGAGTAACAGCTTGGCTTAGCAAATAGATCGAGAAACCTAGTCCAGAATAACTTGGTGCCAGCACAAATTGACGGAGTTTCGTTTTCTCCATTGCCTAAACTTGGCACACAAGGTCTATTTGTTAACGAAAACTTTCTCAGAAACATTACAAAAAGAGAAAAATCAGCTGTTTAAGGAAAATAAACAGCTGGAAAGAACTTTTTGAGAATATGAGAAATAAAGTATGGGCAGGTTTGATCTTAAAAAGTCAAACAAGAAAACTTCAGAGTTTGATCGTTTGGATAATCCATTCCTACTAAGAAAGAGAAAATATCGACGCAATTATAAATTCTATTGAAACTCATTTTGACAAGCACAGTTTGAAGGATTTTGCAAAATTTTGTTAAAGCACTTAATTTCCGAAAAAGTTAAGATCAGATGTTTTCTTCTGTTTATATTTCAACGTTAATGTTTTTTATCAATCCGTGTTTAATTTATTTTTCTCCCCCAACTTATTTTGGGTACTTTCAAAATCTAAAAAAAGGTTTCATTACGAGCTATATGATAGTTGTTATTCTAAAATTTTGCAAAACTTTTCTATTTCAAGTCAACATCACAATAGACGCGACTATGCGACACCTTCAGTCAAAATTCATTTTAGATACAGTTTCTGGCTATCCCTAAGACACCATAATTCTGAAGTTTTTCTTGCTGCCAACCATGGTGGCGGCCTTTCCTAAGCCCTTTCAGGACTTTGATATTTTGGCCCCTCCACTTTCAAATACGTTTCGCCGGCCCTGAATTCAGACACTTTTTCTATTTCAGACCCTCTAAAAAAAAGATCTGAAATACCACAACAATCTTGAGCTCGCATTATACCCTCAGTATTGTGGGAGCCTCAACACCAAAATCTATGATTCCTTTACCAAAATCATATCTCAAACTCTTTAAGTGTTACAAACGCCTTTCGTTATGTCGTTTTTGCAAAAAAAAAGGTTACAAAGATTCACAGTTTTGATGCATATTTGAATAATCTAATCCGTTTGAAAAAGAGGTGTTGTCTCGTTCTGATGCGAATTAAAAATTACAATTTATAGAACATCTATGAAGGAGACGATTCGACTTACTTAATAAAGAGATATTCAAATTACAGCGAAGCAGACAGCTTACGATAAAAATCGATGAAATGACTGAGTCGATTTAGTTATATTATGATGTAACCAAAATCATAAGTATATTATCATTCACTATCTCTGTTTAATCCAGCTGACGGGGAGATCCGATAAATTCATTAAACAAAAAAATCATATGATAAAGCTAAACACTAGACCAAAACATTTTCCTTTCGACTGATAAGAGAGTGACTCGTTCCAGGCCTCTAAAAAAGTCACATAAACGTGTTGAACAACAATGTATGCAGAGAATTCAGTGCATTGCAACTCTGCGTAAGCCAAGAAAATGAACAAACTTTTAAACTGTGCTTATTATTCAGACGTTGATGAATTAATTATAAACCCCGAGTGAAGCTTTATTTTAAAAAGCCAAAAGGAAGCTTGCAATATATTTCGCACAAGGCAGCATGTGGGGTTGATTTTTATGAGATTGCAAAATGCTATCAAAGATATTGTTCATTAAACAAAAATGCCTTCGTGGGATGTGTCTGAGTTTTCTGGTGTTTATCGAAATTTTGCAATTTGGTATAAGTTAAGCTATGCTGGTCCAACAAAAGTAAGTTTAAGAGTTCTTAATTCCGGCTAGACAGATTTGTCTTTCATCAAGAAAATCACATACTTTTGCAGGTGTCATGATTAAACAAGAACTTGAATATGAAGCATGTTGATTACTTCTTAAAAACAATATTGACTGAGTGAGATTGAATGAAGCATTTTATCGATAGGTCCTTGTTAAAGCTGAAACCAAGATATCATGCAATTGCTGACTTTTCTCGAGCGTGATATTTTATGGATTGTGATAAGTTTAGCAAAATTTACATCCTTGATCAATATTCATTGTCTTCCAAGAGAGACTGATGTTATTTCCTTGAAAAAAGTGAAAATTTTAGAAATTCTTTAAATCTGATAATTTGTTAGCAAACTAGCAGCGAAAATCTTATATCCCTGCTTCGCATTGGGAAGAAAAAGACTCAAAAGTATCAAGCAAGCGGAACTTTTAGAACTTTTAATGAACGTCATAGTATGATAATATCTTTGATAGCCGATGGCCTAGATGTCTCAAGTAATTATGGGCGGGTCGGAATAAGACAGAAGGCGTTAAGACGTGTGTGTCTGATTGGCTGTCTATTGACCAATCATCAGCAGGATTCTACCCTTACCAGAAACAGGAACAATCTGGATAGATAAAAACGGGAACCCTCCCTGAAAGTTAAGGGACAAATATATGCCGGGGGTAAATCCAATCTTACTTTATTTTTATAGACTTTACATTGTATCATATTGTACACAAGGCAATTAAATTCATTAACCAAGCATTGCTTCTAAGTGGAATGCTTTTGTTTAATTCTCCTTTCAACAGGTCAGTTCAAAAACATATGAAACTTGACAAAATTGTATTGTAAATTAATTGAATCAGTAGCTTTCACCGCACAAGTCGTATTCCACTTCTGCTCGAAAAGTCACCATTTCTCTCTACACATAATGGATCCTGGTTTCACCTCGAGTTAAGAACTAATAGAACTTGCTCTAAAGTGATGGTGTGTGACGAAACAAACGAATGTGATAACATGGTCGAAGTTTTACGAGGAAAATTGAAATTTTGCAGCAAGAAGTTCAATACAGAATTAGGATGTGCATGGATCATAGTCTAAAACGTGTCGATTATAGAGGCGTAAAAATGATGGTGCTGGTAATAAGGAACCGTTTTATCGAGATAATGCTTCCAAATATACTTAGACTTAGCATCGTATCTTAGTAAGATTCTTTTAGCAAAGGGGAAATCACTTCCAATAAAACAAAACCATATTTTCCACCTGATTGTTTTTAAACCTGAATACAGAATTATCTTAGTTTACTTTAGTTTCATTGTCAATCGTCCACGTGTAACTCTTTTTATCTCTTTTCTGAAGTTTCGAAGGTACCATGTTTTCATTCATCTCACAATTTCATGACTGGTTTTGGCTGGGCTAGCCAAGTGTTCACACGTAGAATCGAATGTAAAGTTTCACTGAAGCCAGGGGCGGCGTGTATGGGCCACTGTATATCCTAGTTTGGCTGCAGATATGGGCCTCCAGAGAAGAAACTTGAAGACAATTACTAGAATCTCTTTTGTCTGTAAATCATCATGAGGCAGTGAATGGCGACCATCTGTCTATTCTTTTTGGCAAAACATCCCAGAAAGCAATAAAGGGCCACATACAGTACCCTGTGTGCCAGAGCCACAATGTTTCGAGCGCGTAAGAAAAACCAAAGTGGAGAGCTTCTAGAGATCCCCCAGTCTTATCTTCCATCTCCGCGATCGAATGTATGTGGCTCTGGGACTAGTACCCACACAGGGGCCCCAAAGAGGGGCCCAAAAATATCATACATTATGGAAAATTTCAGGTAAAATCCGCCGAATGGAAAGTGGGTTTTAAGTAATCAGAGACATTCACGTCTTAAATACAATAACGAATCTGGCAAAGGAAGTAGCTTCGTCGGTTACATATAATATTCTCCGGAAGGAAAAGAAAAACAAAGCATTGACAATTTCAAGATTTCTTGTTGGAACTAAATCCAAAAACAAGACTCCCTTTGGTAAGATTAGTGCTGCTGGTAACCTGGCTTTAGAAGTAACGTAAAAACTTTGTGTTTCAGGACTACTGCAAATTTGCAACAGTTGTTTTTATCTGCTGCACAATCTGTTTTGAAAAATGAAAGAATTTTCAGTACGATTAGTAAAATTGCTTTTGTAAAAATGTTTCAAAAGAGTGCATTTTTAGGCGAACTAAAACATCAAAACTTGATTTTTTATTCCGCGTCAAGGTGCAGCTTCAGTAGTTTCGATATCCTGTGCTTGTCCCGATATACAGATCTATAGGGTTGGGAGATCCGTGAATTTTGTAAATTAAAATGCTGTTTACAATCATTTGCATTTATTATTATTGTGAAACAAGAATATGGTAAGTCGAATTTTAGAAAAATGGTTTGGATTAGCATGGGCCACTTTCAAAAAAATGTTTTAGGGCCTTTTAATTTTTGCCAAGCCACCACCGGTTAAGGAACTGTAGTTATAGAATTACATTATTTTCTGAATAGCAAAGTCGTTTTGGAATTAACTTAACTGAACTCCAACTCCAACACGCTTTTTAAAATAATTCCTGTTTTTCCACTAGACTTAAAAATAATTACTGCACCGTGGGCAGGACAGACCAAAATTTTTGGATGATACAAGGGAACTAGCGCTCGGCAGGTTCTTTAGTTGAAATGCTGAAAGGAATAGTCGGCAAATTGCATAGGTACTTGGTTTGCTCTCTCCTAATGAATATAATTAGGCCCAAAAAGTACCCTGAACTTATACTTATCAACATTCCAAAACGAACCGAAGTGTAAAAATTCTGATTTCCGATGCCGGGTTGGAGCCCGCAACAGTTAACAGAGAAGCAATCATAATAATTAGCTTATCAAAAAATTTCAAGCTACTTTGCAAAGATCAATAAAACGAAGAATAGAATTTGACGATAGGGCCTAATTACTTGATCGCAAATTTGCATCGGAATGCGTCTTAGTGTCGACTGAACTGTCAATCCGTCTGTTGCTCTTTAAATGATTCAAGTGATCATGTACTTACTTTCAAAATTTATTTATAAGCTTATTTCCTTTTCGTTATCCCACAAAATCCCATTCATTGCCTCTATTCTTCAAATGCCACACTGAATGCAAAAGAAAACAGCCGTTATTGATTGGTCTCGAACTTCTCCACGTGGAAAAGGGCGCACGTTGTAGAGGGGGTCCTTGATGTATAAAAATTGACTTCGTGTGGATGCTCTCTTTGGATTTGAATGCATTTGTCGACAATAGTACTTTTCAATGCATCCCATCTAACCGTTTCTTTTGCAAAATGCCACTTTATAGGTAAAATACCAAGATTAGGTTGATATATTATTCTTTGAGATGACTGCCCCCACCCCCGGCTCACTGTACTTCTCCTCGAAAGCTTGTTTTCTTGGGAAAAAGCCCGCGAATATCCTGTTTAGTCTCCTCCACAATGGCAAATTAACAGGGGAAATAAGCGGGTAAAACTCGGAAAAATCAAAACATATTTGTTATAGCAAAAATAGATAGGTAGTTAAGGAAGGGTATTTCATACTTTCAAGTTTATAAACAGTGAGGCACGGTTTTGATAGATTTAGCTACAATTGAAATTATGAAACACAAAATATTGACCCTAAGACCTCTATTCTGCCGACTTGGGGTCAATACCCCCAAGTGCGTTAAGAGATTTTAAGCATTGCACCAGTGGATTGGAGCAGCGCGCCATAGGATTACAACAATAATTTCGCTATTGATCAGTCTATACGCAACTTTTTACTATGATTGAAATACATTGATTCACCGAGAAAAGGGAACTTATAAAACTTCAAATTCTAAGTAATTCTCGCAATTGCTTTACTCAGTTACCCAACTAATAAGAATCACTATATACCGGTCTGTCACTCGATGGCGCATTGGCAGAGCTGTACACGCCATTCGGTGCAAAGAACAGGATGGTTTTAGTATGCTTTCCGTTTTTTCACGCCCAATGCGTTCACAGGCAACTGTAACTAGATGAGCAGTAACTCAATAACATCGTTTTTTGTTGTTTTTCTCAATTATATACAATTTTTACAATTTCTTGATTCATAAAAGCTGCATTTCTCCAATGATTCTATTATCTCAATATACACTCATTTTTTATAAGAAACAAAGGTCGATGTTGAGTACTCCAGTTTCTTAATGTTCTGGAAATTTCAATACTTGTTGTTTCTTAAGAGTTTCTAAATTATGATGTCATGAATGATGTTATGAAATGTTCGTGACCTTTTTTATCATGTCAAGAGATTAGCTTCCGTGCTGATGCTGTGAAGTATATTTTTATCCCTTGTGTCTTAAGTTCTAGGCCAACAGAGCAATCATGTGCTTGGATTTTACAAAATTTCGTTGTTCTCAGTTTTATCACGATTTAATATTTTCTTAATTTTTTTGCTTCGAGTACTAAAGTTTCTTCAGTGCTCGTTTCTTATGGCCAGTTTCGAATACAAAAAGTGAATGTAGTTAGTTTCTGTATCTCTAGAAGCACGAGTACCTACATTAAAAGAAACTTGCAGTCTAATCCCAATATAAAGAACCCCGGATAAAACGAATATCCCGGTATAACGAACTAAATCTCTAGTCCCTTGGATTCTGCCTATCAAACTCCTTCGGTATAACATTTTTAGGTCCCTTCATATTAACTACCCTCGATATAACAAAATTTTCATATATTTTTTATCTGTAATTTTGATATATTTTTTGCCGGTGTTCATTTATCATTGGACATGAGAGGAAATCATTATTTTTATCGGCAAAACATAAATCGGCAAACATGCACTTTTTATGATGCTGAAAATTGAGATGAGGTGCGTGCATAAGCTAACACCTTTTCAAGGTTGTAAGACATTTCAGTGATAAATGCCAACACACAGAAAGTCAAATTGTAATGTGAGATGAACAGGGTTTTCATTTTTCATCACTAACCATTATGATACTTGAATCTAGCTTGTTTGTTTTGAGTAAAATGTGTACAATGTTGGGGATAGCCTAAACAAGGGATATGGTTGCGTTTAAAAACAATTTCTCCTGGTTTAACGAACTCCAGATATAACGAACTATTTTCTGTTTCCCTTCAGAGTGCGTTTTATCGGGATTCCGCTGTATTACTATTCGCAAACTAAGTATTAATTAGTATCAAACATTTGAGACAGCCATTGTGCTTAGATTTTTCAAGTCTTTATAGTCAAAGCATTTTATTTAACACATGCTTTATTAAAAGTCCTTGCCAATCTACAAATTTTTTCATTTGTTTTTGTTTTGGCTGGAAAACTAAGAATTGGGTTTGGAAAAGCAGCAACAAACATACATTCCAAGCTTTCCTTTACAAATGTATCATTACGTTAAACAAATTGTACCATTGAGAAAGACACAATTTACTCCGTGATTCTGAAGACATCTAAAGACAAAATTTCTAGCTTTGCATGCGCAAAAGCGCAACAATTAATTGCCGAGATGCTTAGCTCAGAACACTAAGCTGGGAAATATATATACCCAGTTCCTAGGAAATTTATATTCAGGGTCGATACATTTCCTAGCCTTGTGTTTTTGTCTCTATGTTCTGACGCTTTAAACTCTGAAGAGAGTCTCAGAAGCTTAAATATGACTCACAACGTTTGCTTTTTTTTCAAAACCGTTCTTAACTTTTGTACCACGAAAAGATTGTATAGGTATGTTAATATATATCTACAGTAAAGCTGTCATTGAGCTTCGATTTATTTTAAGGGTAGCTTCAAACTGATGAGACAACGGAAGCTTTACCTGTTTAAATTTAATGTTATACCCAGTTTAAAACTAGACAAAAACAAGTCTCAACACGTGCGTTTCTGTCTCAAGCAAATCAAAGATCGTAATTAAAGAAAGGTGACAGGAGGGTTAAACGAGCAGGAGTTGAAGCAGATCCAATAAAGTCACTTCACATAGAAGATATCAGTGCGGGTGACTTTGCTTTTCATATTATGATATCGGCAAAAATCATTTGGAAAAAAGGAGAGACCGACCAAGAAACAATTGTCTCAGAATCACTAAATTTTCATTATTTGATTTAAGGAAAAGACGATACGATTTGATTAGAAATCGGTAATAAAAAAGGATTTCCCTAATAACTTGCAAACAAAACTTAACATTGGACCATTTTTATTCCTTCACAATGAATAACCGCAGACGAAAAGAACAGTTTAGCGGTATGAGTGACAGAGAAATTGTTTTCCTAACAAAGACAAGAATTCTGCCTCGTCAGACTCCTAGACGACTACAGGAACAAAAAAATCTGGTCAATTTGTTTAACTGTTGAAAGCACTATCTAAAGCCTTGCCCTAAAAGACGACTTATCCCTTGCGTCTTAACAGCTATTTCATGCTCTCTGCTTATGTAAAACAAGAGGTTAAATAATTTGAGCCAGCGTATATTCTCAATATTAAATGTTATTTCATCACATGACCTCAGAGCTCATACAGATTGGCTACACAAAATCTGCATAGGTGCTTACGCCGAATACCTTAGAGTGGCGGGAAAATTTTAGTAGCACAAGCATGAACTATAGATGGAAAGTTTATCGTATTTGACTGTCCTCTGCCTAATTGAGCGCTGTTTCTGCAACATGTTCTAGAGTGTGGCATCGGATCTCTTCTGTATACTTTAACGATAAATTACTTGAATTTGTGATTAAAATTGAAATAAGCCGGGATAAGCGGAAAGGATCGTGTGGAGAAAGGAGGGGTCTTAGATAATGATTGGATTTTGGTGTCACACCCTCAGATGCTTTTAAAATGATGGAAACGTCCATTTTATAAAATCAGTTTCTAACTTAGATAAGATAAAAAAGATTAGAAGATAAATCAAATAAAATTTTTGCACCATTTTATTATTACTGATTATCAGTATATTACTTGGGTAGAAAAACAGAATGTTCCAATGGCTATATTCACGACTTAGAAACTTACATTGAATAGTATAGTCCTTTCGACAATACATGCCCAGGTCAGAAGGTGCACTCTTTTGCATTTAAATTCTTACAGTATACTACTTAAAAATCAAATTTTAAACAGGAAGATGCAAGGAAAGGTATTCCAATTTAATTGAAACAATGAATTTAGTCTCAGAAAAGTTTCAAAAAGTCAGGGCCTCCGAAAAATTAGACAAGACAAGGCTATGTCACATCACAACGCAAAAGAATACATGGTACAAATCATTCACTACGTGCAATTTGCATTAGCCCCTCTCCCCCCTATTTACTTAAAAGATTACGGTAGCCTCCCTTGTATTGCAAATGGTAAAATCTCTATCTGTAACGGCTAAAAGTAAACTGCTTTCTTGGAAGTCTCTTATATTTTGGATGCAGACATTCACAGCAAAATTTTTTTCATTTTGCATAGTACGATAAGCTTATTGACTTTAAGCAAAACCATCATAAATATGTAGAAACATTTTTTCTGTCTTGTTAACCTAATAATTAACAACCTAATAACATATTTTCTTAAAGGAAACACTAGTTTAGAAAAGAAAATCCAAGAAAATTATCGCTTAAAGGTTTTATGCAATCATGTTTTAACGATTCACGTTTTTTTTATCAAATAAATATATTTTTGATAATGCAATGACTCCAAAAAGCTCTGCTGGGGTGGCAATGGGACACTTAAGGGGCATGTACACACAACTTCAACGTTTTGAAATTTTGACCCGAAACCAAGTCCTTGAGAATTATTTTCTGAAAAAATGCCTCATTCTACTTTAAAGTTAAAAAAGAAAATTTTACTTCTTGAACCATCTTGAACTTTCATCACTTGAAAAATTATTTATGGTGTATTTGTTACCTTGATATTAAAAGAAGCTATGAATCCATGAAAATATCGATTTTCAATAGAATTGGTGTTTTCATAGTAAAGAAAACTGAAAATTTAGGTGTGTAGATGAATAGGCTCAACTTTGATTGACTAGCTCATTTTTGCTGAAATATTGATAAAACAGAAAAAGGCTTAGTTTGTTTTAAAGACCTCAACTCAGCTTGAGAAACTTGAAGCATTTACAGGCCTATTTAAAAACATCAAATTCCCCCTGCAATCAAAAGCTATAATGAAATTTAGAAATATAGATATACTTTAAAACTCTACAGAATATGTGCAGATGCGAAAACATAGGATGTGTGTGTGTGTAAAAAGACATTTAAATTTCCATCTTATACGAAGCAATATTACGTTCAAGGATATGCCAATACATAATTTTCAATAACTGAGATCTCAACAATATGTGAAAAATACGTAGCATTTTCTGCTATCTTTTTAAACATTAAGCTATTAAACATGTAGGCAGTGCCGATGATTTCCACAGTTATTTTCAACTGATACTTAATGGAACGTCAGAAGCAGTTCGTTGTTTGCGAGGCCCAGGTATAAGAGGGCAGAAGGTCGCAGGAAAGGGGGACTTTTCGAATACATTACTTTTTAGAAAAGGTCAAATTGGGGGCAAGCTCTTTTAATGCATCACCAGATTTGATGTCCCTGTCTATCACACATCAGATTGTTACGTTATTTCACATACCTCACCAAACGTTCCTTTTTTCCATCCCCGGATCCGACGTGCCTGTCTATCCTACATAAGAATACTGCGTTGTTTCACATACCCCTCCAGCCACCAATAATTACTTTTGTTTATCAAATTTTCAGACACACCTTTGCATCACGTTAATATTTGGAGGGGCGTGAGATTTCTCTGCCTTTAGAAATTTATAGCAAAGTAAAAACCTTTTACTGCGATTGGGCAAGCAACCAGCATCGTTTGTCAAAGAAAAAGTGCGATACTACAACACACATCCTTTGTGCAAAAATCAGTTATAAAAATTTGTACTAAAATACATTTGAAACGCAAGAAATGTTAGATTGATTAAAAGCTTTTTGGATATCATTTTCTCGATTTAAAAATATGCACGAATATTCTAAAAGTCGATCTACTGCCACACAAGGCAAAACTAAAATTTGAAAAAGATGAGATATTATACCCTTGTTTGAGTGATTTTGCTTACAAAGATAATAGCTTAAAGGAAAAACAGGTTTTTTTTAACTAACCATACATTTTAGAAATACATAATTTTTTGCAAGCCAACTTTGACTTTCTTTCTTGATGGTGAAAGGCAATCTCCGTCACATTATGCAGACAATTTGGTTTTGAAGAGGATTTCGCCTCTATGCTAATGCTAGTAATTTTGACTTCTGTTTCAGAATCACAACTCGCCTCGATAGCCATAATACTTTAACAACAAGGTATTTTGGTCCAATAATTGGTATTTTTTGCCCAGAGCTTTCTACTTTTCAAGAAAATTAAATTTAATAAGTAATTTTCAATTTCTACAGCTTTTATGATATAGAAAACTTTCTATACACATTTTTCAATATTCTTTGTACGACGTGAATATAAAGCGAACGATACTCAACAATATTTGTCTACAATCCTCTGTTTTGGTAACATACGGTATCGTTAGAAAATCGTTAAGAGAAAAAATCATGTATTCTGTAATGCACCTCATTTGATAGTTCAATTACTTGGTGAAGTTGAATTAGTAGATTTGTTTATGATTTTATAACGACGTGCTCTTATAACGAGGGAAGCTGGGGGGGGGATATATCTCTAGTAGTTTCTTCCTGAAATATGATATTATGTATTTATTCTTTTGCTCTGATGAAGCCCCGTATGCCGGGGGGAAATATTAGCCATCACTGATTTGTGTGTCTGTT
The DNA here is from genome assembly GCF_057945365.1 of Rhopilema esculentum. Taxonomy (NCBI): domain Eukaryota; kingdom Metazoa; phylum Cnidaria; class Scyphozoa; order Rhizostomeae; family Rhizostomatidae; genus Rhopilema; species Rhopilema esculentum. Next base: position 13,232,259 of record NC_142834.1, on the reverse strand, counting down.
GTTGTTCATTCTCGTCGCGTTGCGGTGTTCCTTATATACTACTATGATATTAAGGCCGTGGCATCAAATAAAATGGTGGAAAAACTACCACAAAAGTTTGCCACTTTGCTTAGAGCACCCAACCCCAAAATGTTCTGGAGCCTCCGTGCAAGCAAAATTAAGAAAAGAATGTTTAAGATGTGGGAGTCATGGCAAGTTTGCTAAAGAGCGTGCTCTTCCTTAGTTTGAGAGCACGTTAAAATAATGCTGTCAAGCTCCTCTTTATTTCTACAAAATTGATTTAATTAGGCTTCAAAAAGTAACAAATAACCATCAAGTGCTTCCTGAAACTGATATATTAACACAGAGGCGTAGGATCAAGAGCATGTTCTCTCTTTAGACACATCTCATTAAACGGCCTTCCGGGCTGTTCACCCGCAAGAGTTGGTTCAATCATAACTGGAGATTTTAAAGACTATTTCATTATTTTTGGAAAAGACAAACCAGGTAGAGATAGAATTGAAGTGAAGGATACATCCAAAAGTTTCTAGAAAAGAAATACTTCAACCGAGGCCAGTGCTACGCACAAAAAGGAACTTTATGATCATATAATGGACTGATTTCTCAGAATTAACCGCCTTTAAGAAAACGGTCGATAAGAAATTATTTTCTGAAACCGTACTCTGAGATCACAAAAGGCACCAGAGTACAGATTACCCCCAACCTTCAGAAACTGCACATAAACTCTTCGTATAAAGATTGATTGTAAATTATGTCATTACCCATTTTTAGTTGAATTGATATTGATAACAAAAGGCCAAGCTCCTTGCAACTAACTATCTGTTCTGTTTAAGGACCGATTGGAGAATACTACCGATTGAGGGGGCTAAAACGTTTAAGGGGGACTAAACATGCTTAAAACCAAAAGCAAGGCGACTTTTTGTATGGTTTTAAGTACATTTTGGAAATTATTGAGGAGGCTAAAGCCCCCTCAGCCCCATCAGTCCCCTTAGCCCCCCTGCTTCCGCGGTCCCAGGTTCTGCTTTAACTTAACTTATGTCATGTTTTTTTTGTTTAAAGAGTGGCTATTACGCAGCTTTGTCATCATGCATACATCAAATTTAGACACAAACATGCTTAGGCTGCCCTCGGTAAAAAAAGATACTGTAAAATATTCCCTTTATTTTCAAGGATCGTATTGTTATAATGAACTTATGGGGAGACATATGCTCCCTAGAACCTATTGAAATTTTTAAATCGAAGTTAAAGAACCCTTTTATTGTAGGACACGTGTAATGGTAGTTGACAACTTCTTGAAAGCCTAGGTACTATTAATTCTAACTTAATACAGTTTCTAATTATATTTAATTTTATTTTATTGTAATTTTTTCTCCTTTAATTTTTTCAACAAGGCTCTTATTGATAACAGCACATTTGTTGCAGAAAAAGTAACCTTGTATAAAGAAATATATTATTATTATTTTTAAAACTATAATTTCCCCTTGCAGCTTTGAAGGTCTAAGAGGTCTGTTTGCAACGTCCACCTGATGTACAAAGCACAGGATTTTAATTAATGCATATTTCCTATAAGAAATCAGCCAGTATCTCGTATTCAAGTACAGTACTCTGTTTTGTCGCTGTAACTTAGAGAGCTACTAGTCATAGCATAGTGAGTGCAAAGCCTGAGATGGGAAGTTTATAAGCGTTACCTTTGCACATATCTTGAAATTGCTTTGCAAAGCATAAGAGAATACGGGTATATCATGAAACTTAATGTATGTTTGTTTCGGGGCCTTTTTTAACATACTAACTGCGGGGGCAGTTACCTTACCATCCCTCGACTTTGCCCCCGACTCAAGATATTTTTGACCCCTTGTTTGTCGCCACCACTACGTAGAATTGTGAGGCACACCTGCAGGAGCCATAAGTAATAGAAAATGATTGGAATACGATATCATAAGTGTTTACATGGCAGTGATTTCATAAGTTTACATGGGAGACTTTTATACAGTCGAAAACTAAAAGATTGAAGGAAATTAGGGGATCAAAACTAGATTAAGATGCATATTGGCACTCTTTAGTATAGGACTCAAGTCTTTAAAAAATAAGGTCCTTAAAATTACTGTTCAATTCCTGTATCACTGTGGTCATTCATTTCAGATTAGTAAATGCAACAGCAAAATTAGCTGTGGATCGTGTTTGTCCACATTTAGGTATAAAATTGTGCCACAAATTTGATTGTGTCTTTGGTTTGCATGATTCATCCCAATTCCACTCATCCTTGAACAGTTCCGTTGCAAAGAGATTTTTAGCAGAGTGATTTTTTAGCTACCTTCCCTCTTAGAGTGTCTGATTCAATTAAATAATCCAGGCATATCATGGGATTAAGCGAAAGAGTTTTCAGATAACGTATTCGATACTTTTGCTGATTTCAGGCCAAACAAGACTTTTCAACGAGGACTTTATACATGCTTAGAAGAAGTACTGGACTCGATCAAAGTTTGCTGTCTGCCATTATCGTCGTATCACCTGACAGTATGACCGTTGAAAGAAGTGGTTCTGCACACAACATTTTACATTCATAATTAAGAAAATCAAAATTAAGAAATAAACTGTTCATTGCATGGAATGGCATCCCAACATCAAAGTTTGACACATGGCCAGCCATAGCAAAAAATTTTTCAGAGAAAAGATCGTTATGAATCAAACCAACTATAGAAACTTAAAAAAATATAAAATTTATTTCTCAGTTTTTTAATGGATTTTCTGGGACTTTGATCAGACATATTTTCACTTTTGAATAATATCTTAACTTCAAGTATCAACACAAAGCTGTTTCATTTCATTTGAAATACGAAATGAATTTCTTTGAAGTATGGGATCATAAAAGCTTCCTGGAAAATTCCCCTTATCTCCCGTTTTTGCTTGTTTATCTAGTCCCTTTTCAAAAATTGCCCCCCTACTTAAAATTTCTTAAAAAAGGCACTGGTTTGTTTGCTGTGTTCAAAATACACTGAAGTTTGTTTTCTTCCATTAACAAGCTCTATGCTAAAACCAGATTTACTATATCGACATTGACAGTACGAATACTGAATTCACACGTCTTTTAAAAGACGGTGTTTTAGAAGTCTGTTTTAGCATCTGTATGCAAGCTAGCATACTTCTAGTTTTGGTACAAGAGCAACAGAAGTTCGAGCATGGAAAAATAGAGAGTAAGCAGAGACTCGTCTTGTAGCATATTTCATGAATGTTCGGATCAGAGAGGCTTTAACCATTTTTGCTTCGACTCAGCAACAAAGCGATCTTTATCGTTCTTTTCCAGGATATTCTCGTTTCCAAAACTCCATGACAACTCGTCAGTGGGAAAGTAAGATTGTATCTTCATTCGCTTCTTTATTTGAAGACATAATCAAAGGCATATGTAACAATATTCCAACTCTTTTACTAAAATGTGTTTGCAGAGGGCTGAAGACAGATCAGAATCAACATTCCAAGTTTCGACTTCGGCAACTATTCAAACACGGAGATTAATCATAGCTTAAGAAATTTTGGGTCATTTTTTCACTTGACAAAGACAAGTAAATGGTGCGGTAGTAATTGGAAGCATCAACTTGAAGCATCAACAGATGAAAATTAAAGTGAAAATGTCAATATTAAATGTTTGTTGCAAAATGACCGTTACATCCTGCTTTAACAACGGCTCAAAAGTTTGTAAAAACGATATTAAAATTGCCTGAAAAATCAAATATCACTGAAAGTGTGGAATTAAGATTAAGATATAGAGGTGTTGCTATAAGGAAATTAGGAGAAATTATATAAATCAAGAAGACTGAAGTCAGAAAGTAATATAGAGTTAAAATTCTTTGAATTGAATGTTTTCATACTGTCCTTTTCTGTATTCTCATAAAATGACTTCAAAAGGTAATGTAAATTTAGGGACTGTATGCAAGTTTTTAAGAAATATTTCGAAGAGATAATGTAAGCGTCTTCCCTTTCGTCATATACTTATTTATGTCTTCAAAGGTGGAAGCATTCTATGGTGATTTATCTTATACTTAAATGTGAATATCTTAGATGAACATGCATACAGGGTGACGTTGTCAATTTAACGTTCCATGCTGCAGTAAATAGATATTGAATCTTCGTCGTTGTTGCTGCATTTCCGAGTTAAATTGAATAAAAAAAGCATTATTTTTGAGGCAAGGTGTATTAACTCCTGAGATTTGCGTTAAATGTCCTGTATTGTTAAATATCTACGTTCTACTATAATTGCTTAGCAATGATGCCAAATTTTGTGAAAATGGTCAACGAAGCAAAGAACTCTAACCTAAATTAAGAGCACTCCAACCTAAAATCTTGCCACGAATTTTTTCCTATAAACATAACAGTTTTTATATAAACCAGAATTAACGAAAACATTGAGAAAACAACTGAATTAAATTCTATTTGCAGACATATCTAGCAATAAAGCATGCCTTTTAAAAGTACAACTTTATATTTGATAAAATATTCTTGAAATCCTTTTTCTCTTTTCAGCAATATTTTGAGGCTCTTTAGTTCTGTTCCAAAACTTATCGACTGTAATAAATAGAAGCATTGATCTTCTAGCTATCAAACGCAAAAAATAATTTTACAAATGGTGATATAAATCATGGTCTAACTTTGATCTCTTTCAGCTTTCTTTATCTGTCAAAGTTTGCTCTCAACATTCGAAGGCTTTTATTAATAACTTAATGTGACATGTAATTACTCAACTCAACCATACTTGAACAAAGAAATTTGTAAATTCGCTTGATTGAATTCGTAAGCAATAAAGCTTCAGTTAAAATTATGTATATTAAAATATATATAGTGCTCTTTATGAAGTTTCCTGTGATGATTTTAAACATTTATAATTTAATAAGTTATATACTTTTATAAAGATAAAGGGAAACTCCCTGTCCTTGAAATCATGTTTAAATCGTTGTGCAATATTTTTAAAAAACTATGAGATAAGTTAAAATAAAGTATAACCAATTCCTTTTATGTCGTTCATGCTGCTGGCTCAAATTTTCGAGCAGACAGGTTTTTATTGTGTTGCAAAGATAACGATGTAAGTTATCTCGCGCTGAAGTCTACCTGATTGTTGTTTCGTTCTGTTTACAACAACACGCTCTACTTTATCAAATGTTTTCGGCAATTGGATCTCTGTTTGTAAACAATATCTTGGGAGTGAGACTTTGTGATAAACAATGTGTAAGTTTTAGCGGCTTCTCTGCTTTAAACAAAAAGGAGAACTAAAAATAACACTGGGCACTGTTTGTGTTAAACGTAACAAAATTCGACGGAAAGAATGGGGAGAGAAGCTAAAGATTGTGTTTCTTTGCTTATCTTTATCAGCTGAAACGCAAAGACAACGTAATATTTGCAGGAAGATTTCAATTTCATTGATCAAAATACACAAACTTTTATTCTATAATTTTTATACATAAGCATTTATTCTAGATTTTTCATACTTTCATCAACTTGATGGTTCTAAAGAGTCCCGTTTTTATCAAACATTGTAAAGTTAGGAATGATTTATAGTGGGTTAGTAGCGGAATTAAATCGTCAGGAAGTCACAGAGTCATATATTTTGATCCAAGCTAAAATGACAGTCCAGAATCTATTAAAGACACGATAAAAGGACAACTTAGAAGAAAGCTGAATGTTTATGAATATATTGTGTGATTGTTAGACGAAGCAAAGATTTTAGAAAATAAAATCGGAAATATCAGAAAGCATTACTATTCCCCTTTAGCAAGTACTGAAATAATATTATCCAAATCGCCAGTTGTATGTTCTTTTCCGTAAGCGTATTGTATATATAGTAATGGAAGCAGGCAATATTAAACAACAAGCTCTTAATATGGCCAGAATCTATACATTATTTTATTTGTACCCTACCAAACACTATGATAAAAAAGAATGAGAATCAATGATATTTTCTGATAAAATGCTCGTAAGACCTTCATATCTTCCATTACTTCTAAAACAAGTTTTGATATGCCTATTTTAGTCACCTTTCCATTGTCAGGAATATTGTAAACAAGAAAAGACTAAGATTTAGTTGATGACTTAAAATATAAACTTTGACAGACTATCCATTTTTTATAAAATAGAATTAATATGAAATAATTATTAATTATATATTGAATTTGTTATACTAATTCCGTGAATATTCATTCTTTACACTGAATATTTATCATATCTGCTAAACATTTATCATATATATGGAATATTGTCAAAATATGAAATTTTTTCCGTGCTTCTTTTAGGCGCTTTATCATAAATTGAAGTCAATCTCAAGTTATAGAACACAAAGAAACGAATGCAAGTGTTTCTATAGATGCCTGTCCAAAAAGGGCGAAAAACCAAAAGCAACGTCAGCCCACCCGCTAAAACGTCATACCTCTCAAAGCCAGTGGTATTTGATGAAATAAAACCATATACTTCATAGGAGAAAAGCCTAATTTGGTAGCGAGTATCTATGATTTGTCAAAGAGCAGTTGCAAAAACCTCAGTTTAGAAATACGTAGCTGATTATACTTGGTAGCCAGGTATGAAGATGCCATGGAAAAAAATGAACTACCTGGGATTGTGTGGCGCGACAATAAGAGACAAAAGTGGTCATACCAGAAAATTTTAAATAGCAGGAAAATATCGAGAATACTCTTTCAATTTAACAGCAAGTTACATACATAATAGTCACTATTAGTAAATCTTTTGTTTATATTCTCGGACAAAAGGTAGAGTTTTCTCTTAAATTGGAGTGGTTCCATGCAAATCAAAGATGCAAGGAGGCATATCTTTTGCATTGGAAAACATACCGTTGAACATGCAACTATCAAACCCAAGGAATTTCATTACTAGGACTTCACTTCACTCTCCACGCAGATTTGAAGCCCTATTTTACTGTTGAATTACAAGTTGAAATCAGCTAATAATTGTGAATTGTAATTCGAGTTCAGTACTCCAGGTAGAGCAGGCATGCCTCCAGTAGTCTGAAGTTGCAATAAATCAAAAGCAATTTGATGTTTTTTAAATTTCATCGCTTTGGCTTTGTGTCACTGCAGCAATAATTTCACTAGCTTTTTCGAAACATTACAGCAAAAACACATCGGCTTGTTCTAGTTTAAGCCCAAAGTCAATGGCATCTTACGTGACGATGATCTCGCAAGTAAACGTTAGTTAAACTGTGTTTTCGGCTGACTAGATCGTGGCTGCCTTAGTAACATCACTTTATTGCTGTATATCTGATGCCAGTTAGCCTAAGCAAAGCATTCATGGCATAATGAAAGGCGGCATCA